>NC_090239.1:1932156-2102156 GCF_024489055.1 Chanodichthys erythropterus | reverse complement strand
GATTCGTTTTTTTGCAGTGAAGTGTCGATGCATGTGTTGCTGTTAAGCATTGGGCAGGACTCTGCATTGCTGTCTGAAAACATCATTAGTTACTTTACACACAATCTGAATCTTTACATACACACAGTGTATCTGATGGAGCAGTAATGGTCAGATGGTCTGATCTTGTGATAAAAGACTTTTTATAACCATCCTCTGCTCTGACACACAGTGCCTTTCATATTTCTGACCTCTCCTTCAACTCAGTGTTCCCATTACTGACTCATTCTTCACACACACACACACACACACACACACACACACACACACACACACACACACACACATACAGTGCCATTACATGCACATGCTCACAACACACTTTATTTATTCATCATTTCATGATCCACAGAACGGGATTTGCACAAGATCAAATACCCAAATCAAACAAGACTCGCAAGGCTCTCAAAAATCAACAGCCAAATAAATATGCAAACAATCCTCTCCATATGTACAGTTTTAATACATCTACAATAAATCATTACACAACCATAGTGGATAAAAGCACATTAATGAGACTCAGCATCCTGTTAGTCAGCTGTTAACTTAACTAAAGCTTTCTTAATCTCAATAGACGCCGTAAACAAACTACAGATGAATAAATCATTCCATGTTCACTGTTATTGGGATTAAAATCGAATTATTCCACACTGAAAACATCTTTTAGTCTCTCTGCTGGATCCCATTAGATGTCTGCTTCATCTATCTATTCCATCAGAAGGTCCTTCAGTTATTAACACTGCAATGAGATTCTGCTTGACAGAGCTTTCCTGGACGTTTTAAAAGGTTTTTAAAAGCCTGGGCGCGTAAATCCTTTAACAGATTTACAGAGTCAGACATGAAACGTGAAATCACATTCTAGTGAAATTTACAGTCCAATTACAAAACAAAACATATTAAGCACTGAAGGTCTATGGTGAGTTTGGTGCACAATATTAAATGCTTTATGAGGAATGAATATATTAATTAATTAAATAATTTATATTTTTACTACTTTTAAATTAATAGCCAGAAAGGGCTACATATTATGTTAAAAATCAAATCTGCAAGTTTGTTGAGTAGTATGCGGACTATTTTATACTGCCACATTAATATCATGATTCATGATCATTATATTTGATTTTGGTTTGCCTGCAAAAGCTTCTGCCATAAACAAACCTTTATCAAACTGCGCCACCTATAGGCAGACCGACAGATAGGACTACTGCTGGAATCTGACTTATAATAAGAACCAACAATATCTGCAGAACTCAATACCAAATTACTACACAAGCTAGAGCAGAAGTGTAATGCAGAACGTAGAGAAAGAGAGAGTTTTTTATTTTAAAATAATAGTTTGTTGCAAAGTCTGCGGTTTTCCCGTGGAATTGGGCTACTTTAACACTGTTGCTGCGGGTTGTTTTTCATGTCTACGGGTTGAAGCTACATGAAAATAGCATGATATTCAGCCCCTGGAATACAAATTTTCCCAGGAACTGCACCAAAAATGCGGATTTTACCCCGCGGAACGCATTTTTTTTTACTGGGGGACCTCCCCTGAAATGCAATTGGGCTAGTTTTGAGTAGCAATCGGGTGGGTTTTGTTGTGAAAACCTGGAAACCCTGTGATGTACCTTTGTCTTTAACAGTGTTGCCAAGTCCGCAGTTTTCACCGGGAGTTTAATTGACAAGCAATCTAACCAATCATAATGCCGAATCTGCCATTTTGTCTGACAAAGCAGTCAGGAGTTAGAAGATTAGAAGATAGACTTGAAAAATGGTGTGTACTGACGTCTTTTCGCATTTGAAACAACATTCCTTCTGATGTTCATTTATGTTTATTTGATGATATAAATTAACTAGTAGGAAGACATGATCGGTTCATGAGCCACTTGAGCTGAGGCACAACAGCAATCAATCTGTCACGACACATTAAAGAGCCACAAAACGTTTTTTATTATTCGAATTTCTCAAAGATCAGATAGGGTAAGCTCTGGCTTCGTGTGGATGTAGTCTTAGTCCCTGGAACGCAAATTTTACCTGTGGAGTACAAAAAACGCAAATTTTACCCCCCAGACCGTGATTTTTACTGTGACCCCCTGAAATGCGATTAGGCTAGTTTTGAGGAGCATTTGGGAGGGTTTTGTTGTGAAAATCTGTCAACCCTGGTTTTTAATTTTACTCATGATCGTTGTGTGGTCTCATCGGATCGTCATCGAATCGCATTCCACTACTGAGGAACAGAGAGGAAAAAAAGCAAATTTGCTTTTCGTTGAGAAGGAACAACCAATCAGATTGAGTTAAAAGGCTGTATTTTTCAAGTCACTTTGGCTGTCTTGAAGACCAACAAAGGCTTTATCAGTGACACGAGCTTGTTAACGGTTATTTCTGTTTTGGCGGCAAACATGGCGTTCAAACGTCTCACTGGCAACTGCCACTAATCCAGCATTACAGAGGCAAAGAAGGTACTACTTTCCCCAAACTCACAGAAAACATCAGGATTTATAGTATTTGAGACTTACATACTATATTTAGTCATGTTTTCATTTCTCCCTGATGGGGTCATTCGTTTCCCGCGATCCCATGGGCTTATAGGCGGTGTTTAGTTCAGTCATAAAATTAATTTTACCAGGAACCCCACCAAAAACGCAGATTTTATCCCCAGAATGCGTTTTTTACTGGGGGACCCTCCCTGAAACGCAATTGGGCTAGTTTTGGGCTAGTTTTGAGTAGCAGAATCGGGCGGGTTTTGTTGTGAAAACCTGGCAACCCTTTGTTGTACCTTTGTTTTTGGCAGTGTTGCCAAGTCTGCGGTTTTCCCGCGGAACTGGGCTACTTTAACACTGTTGCCGCGGGTTTTTTTTTCATGTCCGAGGGTTGAATCGACCAAAAATAATGTGATATTTAGTCCTTGGAATGCAAATTTTACTTGTGGAGACCTGCCAAAAATGTGAATTTTACCCCCCAGACCGTGATTTTTACTGTGCATCTCCCTGAAATGCGATAGTTTTGGGCTAGTTTTGAGGAGCAATTTGTTGTGAAAACCTGGCAACCCTGGTTTTTAGTTTCACTCATGATCGTTGTGTGGTCTCATCGATCGTCATCGGATTGCATTCCACTACTGAGGAACAGAGAGGATGAATGCTCTGGAAAGCAAGGAACAACCAATCAGACACAATATACACTTGTATTGAGTTAAAAGGCTGTATTTTGAGTCACTTTGGCTGTCTTGAAGACCAACAAAGGCTTTATCAGTGACACGAGCTTGTTAACGGTTATTTCTGTTTTGGCGGCAAACATGGCGTTCAAACGTCTCACTGGCAACTGCCACTAATCCAGCATTACAGAGGCAAAGAAGGTACTACTTTCCCCAAACTTACAGAAAAAATCAGGATTTATAGTATTTGAGACTTACATACTATATTTAGTCATGTTTTCATTTCTCCCTGATGGGGTCATTCGTTTCCCGCGATCCCATGGGCTTATAGGCGGCGTTTAGTTTAGTCATAAAATTAATTTTACCAGGAACCCCACCAAAAACGCAGATTTTATCCCCAGAATGCGTTTTTTACTGGGGGACCTTCCCTGAAACGCAATTGGGCTAGTTTTGAGTAGCAGAATCGGGCGGGTTTTGTTGTGAAAACCTGGCAACCCTTTGTTGTACCTTTGTTTTTGGCAGTGTTGCCAAGTCTGCGGTTTTCCCGCGGAACTGGGCTACTTTAACACTGTTGCCGCGGGGTTTTTTTTCATGTCCGAGGGTTGAATCGACCAAAAATAATGTGATATTTAGTCCTTGGAATGCAAATTTTACTTGTGGAGTCCTGCCAAAAATGTGAATTTTACCCCCCAGACCGTGATTTTTACTGTGCATGTCCCTGAAATGCGATAGTTTTGGGCTAGTTTTGAGGAGCAATTTGTTGTGAAATCCTGGCAACCCTGGTTTTTAGTTTCACTCATGATCGTTGTGTGGTCTCATCGATCGTCATCGGATTGCATTCCACTACTGAGGAACAGAGAGGATGAATGCTCTGGAAAGCAAGGAACAACCAATCAGACGCAATATACACTTGTATTGAGTTAAAAGGCTGTATTTTGAGTCACTTTGGCTGTCTTGAAGATCAACAACATCAAAGTCTTTATCAGTGACACGAGCTTGTTAACGGTTATTTCTGTTTTGGCGGCAAACGTGGCGTTCAAACGTCTCACTGGCAACTGCCACTAATCCAGCATTAGGCAAAGAAGGTACTACTTCTCCCAAACTCACAGAAAACATCAGGATTTATAGTATTTGAGACTTACTATATTTAGTCGTGTTTTCATTTCTCCCTGATGGGGTCATTCGTTTCCCGCGATCCCATGGGCTTATAGGCGGCGTTTAGTTCAGTCATGAAATGATTGACAGGTGAGGGAGTGAAATGTGTGTGTGTGTGTGTGTGTGTGTGTTAAATGAGTATGTTATTATTTATG
The DNA here is from genome assembly GCF_024489055.1 of Chanodichthys erythropterus. Taxonomy (NCBI): domain Eukaryota; kingdom Metazoa; phylum Chordata; class Actinopteri; order Cypriniformes; family Xenocyprididae; genus Chanodichthys; species Chanodichthys erythropterus. Next base: position 2,097,671 of record NC_090239.1, on the reverse strand, counting down.
ACAGGAAAATCAATGATATTTCACTAAATATATGTCAGTCATGATATTTCACTAAATATATCAGAGAGGATATTTGACCCTCAGGTATTGAATTCTATTTTACAAAACATAATTATGAAAAAACAAGGTTCCTGTTTCTTGAATGTGAAGGCGCAGTTGTCAATTTTTGCATGAGAATTGCAGGCTGCAGGGGTTTATTAATGTCAAACAGAGCTTGTTTATGCAAATCAGATACTTGAATAAATGAATAATATTGCTAATTAACATCTGCTTGGCATTCTGTGCTCATTAGTTGAAAAATAATTATTCTAAGATGTTTATACTGTATTTTACGGTGTATAAATAAGAGAGCAGTGACATCTAGTGGTTGTGTCTAAAAATGCAAACCTTTCAAAGCGTACACAACTAAACTCCAAAATGTTTATAATTCATACTCATTCATATGTAACTGATTTTGCTCCAAATATAACAATTTTAACAAGACTTTGCTAATTGTTTATGTTTTTCCAGAGCGCTCCCCGTCGGCAGGTGTCGCTGAGCGCAGATGACGCGCCGTGACGCGCTCAGTCTTCACGAGAGGCGCATGGACGCGACGTCAAAGCAGTGCTGCATGTGGCACAAGGATCAGACGAGATCTTCATTAAACACTGCAGTGTACGCTAAAATTAATATTGATTTGACTAAATTCACACGCTGAGTGCGTGGACGCGCCGCAGTCATGGTGAAGGAGCAGTTTAGAGAGACGGATGTGGCCAAAAAGATGTAAGTTTTTGGGTTGCATGCAGGATAAACATGTTTCATCAGAACTTTATATACAAATATGCCAACTAGGTGTCTGAGCATGCATGTGTATATGAATGTAATCATGCATGTAAAAGTCTATTGATGTTTGTTTCTCTGGTTTTATCAGAAGTCACATCTGTTTTGGCATGAAATCAGCAGAGCAGATGAGACAACAAGCTCACATTCAGGTGGTCAGCAAGAACCTCTACAGCCAAGACACCAGCCACACACCGCTGCAGTATGGAGTCCTGGACCACCGCATGGTGACCGCACAAATACACTCGCTACACTCATAATAAAATGGGAATATGGCTTTTTAGATGATTAAAAGAGGCTTGATCGTCTCTTTTGTGTTCAGGGTACCAGCGAGAAGGACAGACCGTGTGAAACCTGTGGGAAGAACCTTGCTGACTGTCTCGGACACTACGGATATCTGGATCTGGAGCTGCCCTGCTTTCATATCGGATACTTTAAAGCTATTGTTGGGATCCTGCAGGCAAGTTCACTGTGGCACTTGTTTACAGAAACAAATTTACGACAGAAAATTGGGCGTACAGTTGTTTTTATTGTATTATGTATTTATATTATTACATATTATATTATGTCACAGAAAAATATTAAGTCGACCAATATAAAACCTATAAATATAAATCTATAATTCAATATAACTCAGAAGTAAAAATAATAAAACCTGTAACTAATAATAAATATAGGATTTTTAATTAATTACATGTTATGTTTATCAAATATAATATAGTATATATAAATATGTAAATACAATATGAATCATATTCATATAAACTGGTAAATAAATAATAATATATTAAGCAATGTAAATATAATATGATTTTTAATTAATTATAAAATATTATGTATATCAAGTATAATTTAGTAAAAACAACATTATGTATTATAATTTAAATTGTGTTGTAAATTATTGTATATAAATGTTTTGTATAATATTTTATGCATTGTATTATGACTCATAATATAACAATATTAAGTCAATAATTTAAAATGTACAATACAATATAAATATTTTATTTTTAATAAATTACATATTTTGCAAATATAATATATTTTAATATATATAAATATAAATGATATTCATTCAATTATAATATAAACTGGTAAATGTCAAATAATATAATTTAATGTCAAATAATATAATTTAGTAAAATAATATTATGTGCTTATGATTTATATTATAAATTATTGTATATTATCGACTTATTAATGTTTTGTATAATTTATGTATTGTATGAGTCATAATATAAAAATATTAAGTCAATAATATAAAATCTACAATATAAATCATAGTCATAATTTATAGTCAAAATATAAAAACTAAATATACTATACAATATAAATATGAGTATTAAAAAATATGTAAATATAATATATTTTAGTTTATATAAATATAAATTATATTCATATAAATGTAATATATACTGGTAAAATAATAAAAACTAATGTATTATACAATATTAATTTAATATGATTTTTACTAAATTAAATGTGCATATCAAATATAATATAATTTAGTAAAAAAGATATTATGTACTTATGATTTATATTATAAATTGTATATTATTGACTTTATTCATTTTTATTATTTACTGAATTTATTGATTTGTATTGTCATAACTCATATTATTGACTTAATATTTTTGTATTATTATAAAAACGATACATATAAACAATATATCATATAGTATCAATCGTAATCATATAAATGTAATTTAATTTAGTTAATATAATAAAACCTAACCTAACTAAATAATAATAAATTATCCAATATAAATATATTATGATTTTAATAAATTACATATTCGTACATCATTATACATTGTAATACTGCAGATTGTTTTTTGCTAAATTTTCACATTGATTTATGAGTTATATTGTATTAGTTATATTATAAATATTTAAATTTATATTTTTTATTATTTTATATTATTGACCTAGTTATGTGAATCTTATTTATATTCTTGTTCGTTCAGATGATCTGTAAGACGTGTTCTCACATCCTTCTCGCCAAAGAGGAAAAGCTTCAGTTTCTGGATTACTTGCGTAGACCTGGACTGGCGTACCTGCAGAAGCGTGGCCTCAAGAAAAAGATCTCTGACAAATGCAGGAAGAAGACCGTATGCGCGAACTGCAATGCGTTTAACGGTAAAACACCGGCTGGATGAATTCTGCACTCTTCTGCATTGATTATTATAATGAGATGAAATATTGCTCATGTCTCTCCAGGCCCCGTAAAGAAATGTGGCTTGCTGAAGATCATTCATGAAAAGTATAAGACCACAAAGAAAGTCATCGATCCCATGGTGTCAGATTTCCTCCAGTCATTTGATGTGGCCATTGAACACAACAAAGAAGTGGAGTCACTACTGACCAGAGCACAGGTTAATATCCACCAATCAGGATGCAGGAAAACTGTTTTGTGGATTTTGCAGTGTTGTTTTATCTGCTATAACTGAAAGTTTTATATTTCCTCTTCTCGTTTCTTGTCATCCAGGAAAACCTCAATCCTCTGGTCGTGTTGAATCTCTTCCGGAGAATTCCAAACGAGGATGTTCCTCTTCTTCTGATGAATCCCGAATCCGGAAAGCCCGCTGACCTCATCCTGACACGCCTGTTAGTGCCGCCCCTCTGCATCCGGCCCTCCGTCGTCAGCGACCTCAAATCAGGAACCAATGAAGATGATCTTACCATGAAGCTAACGGAAATCATCTTCCTCAACGACGTCATCAAGAAGGTACGCAGGTCACATCAGGCTCGTTTGAGATGCCTAGTAGATGATTGCAGAGGAAAAATTGACATTTTGTCCATAGAAATGGCTGCGGTGTGTTTCCCACACAGTGTGCGGATGCGATTAATTGATAATCATTGACAATTATCAGTTTTACCGATTAGTTGTTGCAGATCTACCATGCAATGGAAGTGGATGCATTTGAAATATTGCTGCTTTTACATAAAGAAGGATGTGAAAAACAAGTGATCCAGTGTAATTACTCTGAAATCTCTCTTTTCCATCCAATTTTAGTTGAATAAAGACATTTTATTGGATAAGAGTTCCTGCTAAATAATTACATGCATTAAATTAAAGAAAATCTGACTTTTTCCGTCTTTAAGTGCTATAATCGGGTCACCAGTGCATCTACCAACACAGAAAATGTGAAAAAGCACAACCCAGTAACTTTGTTTTGGCAAGCCTTTCTCTGCAAGCATGTGAAAAAAGGAGCTTCTCAGATTTCACTCCCCTAGTGACGTAGGAAGGGGATCTTTTTATAATATTACCGCCCCTTAATCTGCACATTTCCACCCACGGCACCATCATTTTGTTTTCGCAAACGACAACGTTGTACAAGTTCTAAATCCATGGCAAAAGTTCAAGCAAAGCATGCTGTTCTGAACAATATTTAGAGCAGGGGTCTCAAACTCAAATCGGCGGGGGGGGGGGCGTTTCTGTGATTGACACCTCATAGGAGGGCCATATTAACCTTCAAGCGCAAGAAAGCGCAACATTTCAGAAAATGTACTTTCCTTTGCATTATTTCTCATTTACTTTCATTAGGCCTACTAAAATGTTTTTATACCTATACTATAAATATTTTATTTACCATATTAAATGTAAACAGCAGTGTCTCTCTCATTGTTACAGAGTGTAATATAATTATACAATAGTACTAATATAGTGACAAAACAAAACCAGCAAAACTTGTGACTTGGTGGGGTCAGAAATAAACAAAAAACTGGAGCTATATATATCAACTTTATTTTGTCAAAAAATAAAAATCTTTCATTGTTACATACATTATTAGTTTTTAACATTTAGTGGAAGTATTTTAAGTAATTTTCCCTTACTTTGTTAGCTTAAATAACATTAAAATCTTGCACTGAACAACACTGTACTGAACAAATACAATCCCTGAATACATTTGTGCACGCTTCTGTTTCTTGACAGACACCTGCAGCGCTTGTGCTCACACATTTGTCCAAGATGCCGTTTGAACATCGGTAACGTTTAATGGTTGCATCGGACGCGTTTCGGTGGTTTGAATTGGCGCTCGTGACTTAAAGTCGAGTGCTTTTACTGTGATTTAGGTAAGCGCGCTCATAATAGAAGCGAAACGGTTGAGAGCGCGGCTCATGGTTGCATAGCAACGACAGACGCCACTGGAGCAAAAGCGCATTGGAAAGGAGAATGCGGCTCGGCCGCTTATGTGATGCGATATGTGAATGCCCCATAGAACGGCGACTTTTTCTTTGCATGTCAGACAGGTAGCAACTAGGGATTAATAATAATTTAGCGGGCCGGATTATGTTTTATTTTTGAGATTAGTTGCAGGCCGGGTAGAGGGGGAGGGCGGGTCGTAAATGGCCCGCGGGCCGGCAGTTTGAGACCACTGATTTAGATTCTTGTTAGCTTGGATAGCTTGCAAGTTGACCCTGGCAAGCTCAATTGCTAATAAAGGAGCGTTTCTGTCTGAGCGATATTTTGGAAAAAAATATTAGACCATTCATAGCATTTTTATAGCATTCATAAACGATAGCCTGGTGTGTATGACTCTGTTTGGCAAACACAGTGCTTCCCACACAAAGACTTTACTTGGGCGGGCTGCCCAGGTATATTAACGGCCGCCCAAGTATATTTGGAGACACATTTATGCTTTTATTTTTATCCTCTTATTTTGTATCTGCCCAAGATAATTAAACCATCAAATAACTAGTGGAAAATCTCCCCTCGCTCTACACGTTTCGTACCTGCTCGTTACTTGTGCTTCAGAACTGTTTACTCCCGCTGACATTCCCACATGCGCAACAGCACTTCAGACTGCTTCAAAGTGATTCTCAATCAATGGAAAGTGCAGATTTATGCCAAGTGATTGCTAATGAACTCAAGTTGATGAATTATGACAATGTCTACTTTATGGCCTTTGTATAACATGTTTTAGACGGTTGTAAAAATCTGAAAGATCAGCCCGCAGTTGTGTAGACATTTCAAAATAAGAGTCCCGGTGTATTTCAGGCTTGTTTAGAATTAAAAGTTTTTTTTTTCTTCTGGGCATTATTGGTATTTTGCTTACACAATAAATTGTATTTAATTTGATTTCCATTTAATTCATAGTAAATTATTGTAGTCTCCCCCACAGGAAGAAAACACTAAAAACATTATTTGACACATATATTATTCATTATGTAATGGATAAATTGTCCACTTTGGTGGCTGAACAGAAAAAAGGCTTGACGCTCACTGTCCAAAAGATTCCATTGTCCACAACATAATTTTCCGAAACTGAAGTATTATTTATTACAAAAAAGCAACTGTATGCAAAATCAAAAAATCAAAATCTCAAATAACTAAAGGATTGAAAAGATAACAAGTAGATTGAATAAGTCTATTTCGCATGGTGTCAGGCCGTGAGGTCAAAGACTGTCACTTCCGGTTCTGGCCACGCCCTCAGGTGAAGTCACAGGAACTTTATTTCCAGAGGCCTTACATCTCCAACTTCAACCCCTAGATGGTGTCAACTCAAATAACAGCTCACATAAGATATTTAATAAACATAATACTTAAATTAATCCCATTTTAGCTCCTACACATTATATAAATTTTACTAGTAAAATTTGTCCTATTCACAGAGAGAGACACTATATGTCATAGCAAGGAGAACCATTTAAATGCTGTAATTTTGCATAACTTACAATGCATAATATTGGCATGTAATTAAATGTAATAGTATGCCATGTAATTAAAATTAATTTCAATAAATAAAAATACTATTAAAAATCACACAGTATGTGTTGTTTGTCTCATGTAGTAGACCATTTATGTGCCGTGGGTGATAGGAGGATTTTTCACCCGGCTACCACTGCAAGAATATTTCAAACCTGTGGGAAGCACTGAAACAGGTACGCGTCTATACGGGTTTTGCACAAAAGATGAACATGATGCACATGCTAGTGGATGAGTTGAATCAACTCCACAGCAACTACATCAATTTATCCACTAACCATTCAGAAACGTCTAAAAGTTGTAACTTCTTCCTGAGTCTCTCCATCAGTGTCTGCGTGAGATTCTCCAGCTTTGATGTTGTTGAGCTGTTAAAGCTCCGCCCTCTTCTGGAAAGGGGGCGGGAGCAGCAGCTCATTTGCATCTAAAGGGACACACACAAAAACAGCATGTTTTTGCTCACACCCAAATAGGGGCAAATTTAACAAGCTATAATAAATGATCTGTGGGGGATTTTGAGCTGGTTTATCAGCAGTTTTGATCTTGTTGATCATTTAGAAATGTTAGTAGTAATTGTACTTGTGTAAATCCACAGCACCGCATGTCAGGAGCCAAAACCCAGATGATCATGGAGGACTGGGACTTCCTGCAGCTCCAGTGTGCTCTGTACATCAACAGCGAGCTGTCAGGCATCCCGCTCAATATGGCACCCAAGAAATGGACCCGCGGCTTTGTGCAAAGACTCAAGGGAAAACAGGGTACGACCTGCTGAGAGCTCAAGGGCTTCTCTGAACCGCCAGCCTTTCCCATGAGTCTCTGTAGAAATGGCACTGTTATATTTGTCTGCTGCTTTGACATTAGACGCCTCCAGCATCGGTGTGTCACGTCAACTTGCCTTGTTTTGCTATTTTCAGGGCGGTTTCGTGGTAACCTGTCTGGAAAGAGAGTGGATTTCTCAGGCAGAACGGTCATCTCTCCCGACCCAAACCTGAGGATCGATGAGGTCGCTGTACCTGTGCATGTCGCCAAAATCCTCACCTACCCGGAGAAGGTCAGAGGCTTACTGTTAAAATAAAAACATGGAAGAAAAAATATAATGTTTCTAATATTAATAACTTGCGTATCATATGCATTCCGGTTCGTATGCACTAAACAAACCCTGGTTATAATGCAATGGATGATTGATGGGTCAGTAATTGGTGCAAGTATATGATTTTTTTGTTTTAAATTTGATGTGCATGAATGATTGATGGGTCAGTAATTGGTGCAAGTATATGATTTTTTTGTTTTAAATTTGATGTGCATGTTTTCTTCAAGGTAAATAAAGCCAACATTGAGCTGATGAGGAAGCTGGTGCGTAACGGTCCTGATCTTCACCCAGGAGCAAACTTCATTCAACAGAGGCACATGCAGATGAAGAGGTCAAATACACACTCCTCGTTTTCTCTCTGCTCAAAATCATCCAAAAATGAATGTTTTGTCATCATTTACTCTTAATTATGTGATCATAATCCTATGATTGCATCATAAAAGCACAGCTACAAAAAAAAAAAATAGCTATGCCTTCAAAATATTGGATTATAGCATCATCAGTACATGATGGTATAAATCACCATCCACTTTCATTGTTCACACATTCTTTAAAACTTCTCAAACAAAGTTTTTCATTCTTCCATGCACTCTTCCTTCACCGTTTGTTCATCGTCTGAATGTTGTGGCTGTTTGCTTCAGGTTCTTGAAGTACGGTAACCGAGAGAAGATGGCTCAAGAGCTGAAGTACGGTGACGTGGTTGAGAGACACATGATTGATGGTGACATTGTGCTGTTTAACCGGCAGCCGTCTCTGCACAAACTCAGTATCATGGCTCATATTGTGAGTTATTTTTCCTCATTTCTTCAATGAAACTTATGTGGGCGCAAAGCAACATTTTAAAGATTGCATTTTAAAAAAAGCATGATGAATCAGATTTGAATGATCTTCAATCCGAAATCAATATTTTAGTCTATGCAATTTTCAATTGATGTGTGAACAAAACTTCACTAAACATTCATAGCATGCATCTCATCCAATAATCGCAATAAACTTTGTGCTTTTACTTTTGATATGAAACAGTCTCAGCTTTCAGAATTGTCAATATTTTAAACAAATAATAAATGTGGTTTTGGCGCTCTTTAATGTGGCGAAACGGATAGCAGTAGAACTGATCACCTCTTCCATTTTATTGCTAATTATATAACTAAATAGTTTATAAATAAGTCATTGATATTGAATCAATGTGTGAAATTGCTCTTGTTTCCTGTTCTAGGCGCGTGTGAAACCTCATCGGACGTTTCGTTTCAACGAGTGTGTGTGCACGCCGTACAATGCTGATTTTGACGGAGACGAGATGAACCTTCACCTGCCGCAGACGGAAGAAGCTAAAGCTGAAGCTCTCATCCTCATGGGGGTGAGAAAGAGAAGCTAAACCGCCCTCAGTTAGATTACGGCATCTGCTAATGAAATAATTCCCTCTTCATGTGTTCCTCTCATAGACAAAGGCAAATCTGGTCACTCCCAGAAACGGTGAGCCGCTGATCGCAGCCATTCAGGACTTTCTGACAGGTGAGTTCTGCCTTTTCCATTTGAGCCAATCAGATTTCAGCATCCTGATGTTTTTGATGTCTCACCTGAAGATGGCGCTGTTAAACTGCTTATATTCAGTTTTTTTTTTGTATCATGTAACAGGTGCCTACCTGCTCACGCTCAAAGACACTTTCTTCGACCGAACCAAAGCTTGTCAGATCGTTGCCTCAATCCTGGTTGGGAAAGATGAGAAAATCAAGATCTCCCTCCCTCATCCTGCTATTCTCAAGGTGATTGAATGAGCCTCTCTCACCCACCCACCCTCTCTCTTTCTGTCTGTCATAAAGGTAAAATTGATGCTCTGTTGAGGGAAAATTACAAAATTGCCCCTCCAGTGCTGATTCCTTTCCTTATAAAGGCTGTACATGCTCTTTTTTTCCCCGAGCCATCTTAGAAAAAAGGAAAGTTCTTTATTAGAGAGACACTTTTTTTTTTTGTTGTTGTTCGAAATTGATTTTGTCTCTGTGTGGGGGTTACTTTGACTTTTTATGGTAGATACAAAACTTTTCCTCAAGGTTATGCACATATTATTTAAAGGTGCCCTAGAATTAAAAATTGAATTTATCTTGGCATAGTTAAATAACAAGAGTTCAGTACATGGAAATGACATACAGTGAGTCTCAAGTGAGTCTGCAGTGAGTCTGTTACGTAACAGTCGGGATCATTAATATGTATGACCCAATATTTGCATATGCCAGCTCATGTTCAAGGCATTAGACAAGGGCAGCCAGTATTAACGTCTGGATCTGTGCACAGCTGAATCATCAGACTAGGTAAGCAAGCAAAGACAATAGCGAAAAATGGCAGATGGAGCAATAATAACTGACATGATCCATGATATTTTTAGTGATCTTTGTAAATTGCCTTTCTAAATGTTTCGTTAGCATGTTGCTAATGTACTGTTAAATGTGGTTAAAGTTACCATCGTTTATTACTATATTCACGGAGACAAGAGAGCCGTCGTTATTTTCATTTTTTAAACACTTGCAGTCTGTATAATTCATAAACACAACTTCATTCTTTATAAATCTCTCCAACAGTGTGTAATGTTAGCTTTAGCCACGGAGCATAGCCTCAAACTCATTCAGAATCAAATGTAAACATCCAAATAAATACCATACTTACGCGATTAGACATGCTGCATGACGAACACTTTGTAAAGATACATTTTGAGGGTTATATTAGCTGTGTGAACTTTGTTTATGTTGTTTAAGGCAAGCGCAAGCTCCGGGGGAGGGGAGCACGAGATTTAAAGGGGCCGCAGCCTGAATCGGTGCATATTTAATGATGCACCAAAATAAGCAGTTAAAAAAATGAATTAAAAAAAATCTATGGGGTATTTTGAGCTGAAACTTCACAGACACATTCAGGGGACACCTTAGACTTATATTACATCTTTATATATTACATCTAAAAAGACGTTCTACGGCACTTTTAAAAGTGTAATGAAGTTGGCCTGTGAGGTGACTTTTGTGTTTTGTTTTAGCCAATCAGGCTGTGGACGGGGAAGCAGATCTTTAGTCTGATACTCAAGCCCAGTAAAAGCTGTCCAGTGAAGGCCAACCTGCGCACCAAAGGCAAGCAGTACTGCGGTAAAGGGGAGGATCTGTGTTCCAATGATTCATGTGAGTCACCCAGCAGCACTTTTAAGTCACGCAAGGCACTAGAAAAACCATCTATGATTACATTTGTTAAATTGTGTAGGTTTCATGATTTCAATTAATTAGACATTTGGGGGAAATATAAAACTGATTTCAAAGGGAATTTAAAGTGTAACCCGTATGTCTTCATGCAGTTGTGGTGATCCAGAACAGTGAGCTTATGTGCGGCAGTATGGATAAAGGAACTCTGGGATCCGGATCCAAGAACAACATCTTCTACATCCTATTGCGAGACTGGGGTCAGCAGGAGGCCGCGGATGCCATGTCACGTCTGGCCCGTCTGGCTCCCGTTTACCTCTGTGAGTCACCAGTGTGTGTTTCTGTGTGTGTCTGGTTAAAGTCATGATGGGTTTGATGTTTTCATGATTTCTGTGTTGAAGCAAATCGAGGCTTCTCTATCGGTATCGGAGACGTGACGCCCGGACAGGGACTCTTGAAGGCCAAACAGGAACTACTGGACGATGGATATAAGAAATGTGATGAATATATCGAAGCCCTGAAGACAGGCAGATTACAGCAGCAGCCGGGCTGCACCGCTGAGGAAACTCTGGAGGTGAGAGAGAAGATGAGTCAGTGTGGTGTTAGATCTCTGCTGATTATCTCTGTGTGATGTATATGTGTGTGTCCAGGCGTTAATCCTGAAGGAGCTGTCTGTCATCAGAGATCACGCTGGCAGTGCGTGTTTGAGAGAACTGGACAAAAGCAACAGTCCGTTGATCATGGCTCTGTGTGGATCCAAAGGTACCATCAGAACCTCCCTAATGCAGCTTAGAGATATCAATTATATTTAATTTATATCCTGCATGCAATGTGCCATACATTTCTAGGGCCCTATAATTTCCGCGATCATGGAATCACGGAATCCAGTCATAAAAACGGAATTTACTATATAACGCGGAATGTCACGGAATTTGTCAAATTTGTGATGAATGAATTAAAAGCAGTAGTACTGTTGTACAGTAGAATTTAGATAAATTAATTTAATAATAAATTATTAAAATATATTCTAAACAATAATCTCAGTGTTTCTTCCATGTTTTAATTTTAACAGTAAAGCTCTGTTGTGCAGCACATTGTTTGACAAAAAAATTTAATTTCATGATTTAAAAGATAAATTAAATGGTATGCGTTCATTTGATTGCCAGAAAAAAATTAAATACACAACAGAACTTCAAAAAAAAAAATCAAAAAAAATATTTTTTAATTAATTAATATTGTTGTTTTTAAGAATTCAATTAATTAGACATGCTTTTTGATTATTAAAATGGAATTAATCCATTAAAATAGAATCCAGAAAACAGAATTTGGTAAAAAATAAAATTTGAGGGGAAAGAATAAAACGTAGAGCCCTAAAAAAAAAAAAATTTGTTTTTTTTAAACTTTTATTAAATTGTTGGTAAATTGAACAAGATTCATTATTTCAATAAACTAAACATGCTTTTTGATTACTAAAATTTAATTTAACCATTAAAATGGAGTCAAAAAATAAATAAAACGGAAAAAAACGGAATCCAGAAAAATTAAAACGGAAAAAATGAAACTGAATTTGGAAAAAAATAAAACAGATTTTATAGGGCCCTACATTTCTCAAGGCCTCATTTACTGCCACCTACTGGTAGTTTGTTTTTTATTTACAGTATTATTTCATTTAACCTAACTATCTGAATTAAAGGCACAATATGTAATTTTCGCCGCTAGAGGGCGCTTATTCAGAACAAAGGAAAAGCTTGATGACACCTTGATTTCATTTCGCGGAATCATGGTAGGTGTTGTAATGTCTTCACGTCTACAGCCGATGCAAAGAATCCGACGGGCAGAAATCATATTCATGGATGAGCTAATAAATTAAAGATTTATTAACATTACTGTAGTATGAAGCAGGGTGTGGCTAAAAGGCTTTGAGGCCGCTGGAGTGATTGCTAATGAGAGACGAGCGCGACGCCTCGAGAGCAGCGGAACTTTTATTATGCCGCAGACGAGCACTTCCGCTTCTTCTGGTCAAGCATATGCAGAGTAATATGTTTTATCAAATTATATACATTTGTGTGTTGAAAGTTGTTATAGTGCTACTCTGCGTTCACTCGGCGGTTACTATGAGATACTTGTTGCACACTGCAGTAAGTAGATCAATATTAGTCATGGTAAAACATGCGGTAAAAAATGAGATTTAAACAATAAGACTTGCTGTGTTGAGCAATATAACATGATTAGTTTTTTGTCAATGAATGTATCCAAACAGTTGCTCACCTGTCTAAAAAAACTCATAAAATATTAAAGCGTTTTTGGTGTTTCCATGGTTTCTACAAAATAATACCAGAAACCTAGGGTAGTGCGGGTATTATGTCATTAATAGGCGGCGCATGGACATAGTCCTGATTAAAACTGCTTATTTCTCTGGATTTAAACATTCTTGGAAACATCTAGGATAATATAAGTACACAAATCATCAAAATATATAACATTGTTCTAGTGGCTTTGGGATATTTTAATTCAAAAATCTTACATATTGTGCCTTTAATAATAATAAAAAAAAAAACATTAAAGGTGTAGTTCACCCAAAAATGAAAAATCTGTCATCATTTACTCACTCTCATGGCCGTTGAAACCTAATATTTTCTATGTTGAATCAAATATGTCTTTCTAAAGCTACTTTTTGATGCTTTTCTCATTTAACACAATAATGACTATACATTTTCTTTTGGGGGTAATTTCTCAGCCAAATTGGATGTTCAATTAATTAGGTTAATTAATTGCCATATATTTTGTAATTAATTAGATGAAAAATTTTAATCGCTAATATATAATAGCCCTAATATATAAAAAAATCTTCCCCCATGAACTCTTCCTCACAGCCTTGTCTATATCCTGACTTAAGTCTGTACAGATGCATTTGACAGAATGCAGAATGTGAATCAATCAAGAAATTCATATTTCGTAACACCTGTGAGCCACGTATGATTAGAGCATATCTCTGAAATAATCTGCCTCTCCAGGTTCATTCATTAACATCTCACAGATGATCGCTTGCGTCGGGCAGCAGGCCATCAGCGGCTCTCGTGTTCCTGATGGATTTGAGAACCGCTCGCTGCCTCACTTTGAAAAGCACTCCAAAGTAAGAGCGAACCACTTCTTTTGTGTTTATCACTTTCTCTCGGCATGCATGAGCGATTCTTCAATTACAGTAACTTTTGTCCTTGGTCCGCTGGGATGATTTCAAATAAATGCTTTTTGTAATAAAAAAGCCAGTCATTTGTGTTGCACAGGATAGATTGTAGTAGCTTTCAACTTTATTTAAAAACTTTACAATTAGTTTTTCCCTATTTTGAAGAGGTAAATTTGTATAATAAGAATGCATGTCTTTATTTAGTTGAGTGCTAGCAATCTTTGTGTGATGTTACAGACATGAAAAGGATTAAATTTTTTGACAAAAATGTAGATAAACTTTGGAATTGATCATGCAATGTACCAAAATCCACTTGAAGGTCGATCCAGGACATGTGATGAATGTTTCAGCATGCTTTATGATTCTGTTGGGTTGGAGGAAACACTGCTGAGGTTAAAGCAGAGACCAACCAAAGGCTGCATGGAATAAAAGAAACATGTTTGTGTGATTGTTCTTTTATGTTTCAGCTCCCTGCTGCGAAGGGCTTCGTGGCAGACAGCTTTTATTCTGGTCTGACCCCCACTGAGTTCTTCTTTCACACTATGGCCGGTAGAGAAGGTCTGGTCGACACCGCCGTCAAAACAGCAGAGACGGGATACATGCAGGTTCGACGGCAGATGCACACGTCTCTGTTTGCCTCCTTTATTCAGCTTATTTGTAACAAAAGACTGGTTGTGGCCATTTGTAAATTACCTGGAAGCAGACGACACCGGCACTTTTTTTTTAGCTGTGCACAACAGCTATTAATGCAGCTTGATATTGCAAACTGGTATTTCTAACCACATTATTTTAATGCATTGGAATAATTATAAATGCTCTGGTTTGTAGCACAAACAGTTTTACCACTTTGTCATTCTTCTGGTAATTTACCTTTAGCGGCTAATGAATTAGAAGTCTTGCACATTCACAGTAAATGGCAAATTGCAAAATAAGGTGGATAATGATGCACTTAACAAGTGTCAGGTTTATTTATGCACTTTAATCGTGTGTTTGTGTCGTACAGAGACGTCTGGTGAAGTCTCTGGAGGACTTGTGCTCTCAGTACGATCTGACGGTGCGCAGCTCCACCGGTGACATCATACAGTTCATCTACGGCGGAGACGGACTCGATCCCGCGGCCATGGAGGGAAAAGACGAGCCGCTGGAGTTCAAAAGAGTCCTCGACAACATCAGAGTATGTCAAAGTATTTTTAACCCTTGTGCTGTGCTTGAAAACCCTATAACACTTGTGATGTTCCCAGTCGAAAATCACTGCAAAAAATTGCTTATAAATCTCTCGTTATGCTACGTGAACACCACAAGTGTGACTTTTTATCATTTTGTACAAAATAAAAGCATTCCAAAACAAATTTCCTGGTTAAACATTAAAGCAGCACACTAGTGTGATAAACAGTGCATTTTTTTATATATTTATTTCATATGGACAAAATTATGAACAAATGTTTTTTTTTTTTTTTTTCACTCAGAGAAATAAAGCCTATGATTGTTCAATTCCAAAATGAAATATAAAACCTGTCCTAATTTAAAGAACACAAGTTGACAAAAAGATTGAATCCAAATTTAAAAAAAAAAAAATTTGTGTAATTTTAAAAAAGCCCATTAGGGGGTGACAAAATTTGCTCACTTATAGAGGAACATGAACGACATCGTCGTTGCTAAGCAACGGAGTAAACAGCTGCTGGTTTGATGACGCAAACGAACCGCAGTTCGGACCCAAATAATGTAATGTGAACACAGTCCAGTGGTAATGTGATAAGAAGCCGGAATTGCGTGATATGAAGCCGGAATTGCGTGATATGAAGTCGGAATTGCGTGATATAAAGCCGGAATTGCGTGATATGAAGCCGGAATTGCGTGATATGAAGCCGGAATTGCGTGATATGAAGCCGGAATTGCGTGATATGAAGCCGGAATTGCGTGAGGAATTACGAGATATAAAGCCGGAATTGCGTGAGGAATTGCGTGATATAAAGTCGGAATTGCGTGATATGAAGCCGGAATTGCGTGATATGAAGCCGGAATTGCGAGATATGAAGCCGGAATTGCGAGATATAAAGCCGGAATTGCGAGATATGAAGCCGGAATTGCGAGATATGAAGCCGGAATTGCGAGATATGAAGCCTGAATTGCGTGATATGAAGCCTGAATTGCGTGCTATGAAGCCGGAATTGCGTGCTATGAAGCCGGAATTGCGTGATATGAAGCCGGAATTGCGTGATATGAAGCCGGAATTGCGAGATATAAAGCCGGAATTGCGTGATATGAAGCCGGAATTGCGTGATATGAAGCCGGAATTGCGTAATATGAAGCCGGAATTGCGTGATATGAAGCCGGAATTGCGTGATATGAAGCCGGATTTCGTGATATGAAGCCGGAATTTCGTGATATGAAGCCGGAATTGCGTGATATGAAGCCGGAATTGCGAGATATAAAGCCGGAATTGCGTGATATGAAGCCGGAATTGCGAGATATAAAGCCGGAATTGCGTGATATGAAGCCGGAATTGCGTGATATGAAGCCGGAATTGCGTGAGGAATTGCGTGATATAAAGTCGGAATTGCGAGATATAAAGTTGTTCAATTCCAAAATGAAATATAAAACCTGTCCTAATTGAAAGAAAACAAGTTGACAAAAAGATTGAATCCAGATTTAAAAAACATTTTTTTGTATAATTTTAAGAATGCCCATTAGGGGTTGACAAGGACTAAACAAAAATTGTTCCAAATGCTGTAACTTTTGATTTCTTTATGCGATCACCACAAAATTTGCTCACATATAGAGGAACATCACCAAAAAATAGTTTTGAAGTTACGAGTCTACTCTTTTGTTTGTCACTCAGAAAAATAACTCTGAAAATGCCTTCAGGGCTTAAGGGGTTAAACTGTACTTTACAATTATGCATATTCAAATTGGCTGATCAGATGATATGGCAGTGGTGTTTGCCATTGTGTCATAAACTTGATGCGGCTCTGACATAATTGTATTTATTTTTTTCTGGTTTATCTATTCCTTATGAAATCCATTTTATTTTTTTGTGTGGATTCCGTTTTAATGGTTTAATTAAATTTTAATAATGAATTAAAACAAATTAATGTATTAAATTAATTTTTATTTTACGCTGCTTTTGTTGTATTTACTTTTTTTAAATAAACTTCTGCACAATGGAGGTTTACGATATAAATTAAAACATGGATAAAATCACTTGATTTCTTGTCTAACAAACAAATGAATACATTTTATTATTGCTACTTCTATTTTAGTAAATTTTACTGTACAATAGTAGAATTATTCAGATTATAGGGCCTTAATTCACCAATCACATTTTCACCACATAATTTTCTTCAAAGAAATTGAAGTCTAGTTTGTCATGCCCGTTTCAATGCGAGCTGACATTCATGAAATGATAGAGTTGTGATCCGCCATCAGTTACAATCACTGCTGGCTTATTTTCATCTCCATTCACATTCTGATTACCCCTTTCTGTGGAGTCTAATTGGTTGAAATGGTGCTGGAGGATGCTGGGATATAGAAACACTCTCTGTGGGAACACCGAAGAGCACTTTGCACATCATTTTCTCTCTCTTGCCGCTCTGAATCTGAGCATTAGAGGCAGTGTTTATTCTTGTTGAGCACTCATGCTGAGGTTTGTTTTCTCAGGCGGTGTTCGGCTGTCCAGGTGAGCCTGCACTGAGCAGAAATGAGCTGGTTTTGACCACTGACTCCATCATGAAGAGAAAAGACTTCCTGTGCTGTAAAGACACATTTCTGGAGGTGAGCCGCTGCACTTTTGTCTACAGGGATTCATCTTTTACTCTCCCTTTTACTCTTCATGCAATGAAATCGGAAAAGCTCCAAAAATCACTAAAATGTGCCATTTAAAGTATAAAACATATTCGTATCATGCTTTGTGTGAGGACTGCAATTGACTTTAGATTGGTTGTTCTCAACCAGGGGGCTGCATGATGGCATAAAATGATTAAAATAAGCTTTCAAAAGGCCAAAAATCAAGATGTAAGCTGACACCATTATTTATTGGTATTTTGTTCTCTCTACAACTACTTTTTATTGATGAACCAGGATTCCCACTGCCTTGGAAAACCTGGATCTTTAAATAGACAGCGAATCAATTCACAATTCATAGGTTTTTAATAAAAGTTTAAATAAAACATCATGAGGGTGAGAAAAAGATGCTCATTTTGAGGTAAATTATTCCTTTAACTCATGAAGCTCATGATCTCATGGTAATTTACCCAGATTAACATGATTACTATGACCCACAGCTCTGATTTTACCCACATCCCAAATGTATGAATTGGCCATCCAACCTCACAGATGAAGGGAACTGAACAATTTATCACACAATAGAAAACTGTTCACATGGGGACAAAACATACAAGGAAAAAAAACATTTTCTCTTTTAATGCAGTTCTTATCTGTCCTCTTAAAGTCCCTAAAGCGTTCTTCACTCTTTGAGTGCTCAGTTTATCAAAGCGCTTCAGATGAACGTGTCTTTCAAAGCACAGCACGCAGTCTTATAAAGGAAAATGAATGGTTTTTACTGTGTTCATGAGAGGTGACATGAGGACACTGAAGCACAGTATCAGTGCTGCATTTAAACAACACTGTACGAGAGGATGTGTATATAGTGACAGCTACAGAGTGTCTTTTGAGTATGTACATGGTTTAAGGGTGCTTTCACATTAGCACTTTTGATGCACACCCAGGTTCGATTGACGTCAGAGTTCGGTACGTTTGGATGATGTGAACACTGTCTTCTGAACTCGGGTGCGCACCTGCAAACCGCACCCAAGTCTGCTCAAAAAGGGTGGTCTGGGGTGCAGTCCGCTTCTGATATGAATGCAGACGTACCAAATTGCGGAAATGAACTGCTATTAATGCTGTATTATTTGATAAAAATGTGTGTTTGTGTGTGTGTGTGTGTTTCACTCACTTTCCCGATGAGCGTGACTGAGATAGGCTACACTACAGCTCTCTGCTTCCAGCATGTCATTTCTGCATTCTACATTCATGGCAGATAGACATGCCATTATGAACAAAACCAATGGTTCAAAAACAAATATATATGTGAGGAGAGCAACATTATGCATTTTGCTGCCTTCTCCTGCGTCGTCGTTACTTAGCAACGGAGTAAACAGCTGCTGGTTTGATGACGCAAACGAACCGCAGTTCGGACCCAAATAATGTAATGTGAACACAGTCCAGTGGGGGCAGGGGGAGGGGAAGCAATCGAACTCCGGTTCGGTCCAGGCAATCGAACCAAGTGTGAAAGCACCCTAAGTGCCCCTACCATGCTATGTTAGTTTCCTAGTTTTGTTTTGTTGTAAAGTATGTTTACATTCATCCAAGGTCAAAAAACACTTTCATTTTCTCATAATATACTTGGAGCATCAGAACTTTTCTATGGAAGCTTGTTTCCGCCATTGAATAAAAAATAGTGATTGTGGCTTTCTCACGATTGACTTTTTTTCTTGCAATTGTCTTTTTTTTTTTTTTTCTCAGAATTACATGATATAAACTTGCAGTTGTGAGTTATAAAGTCGGAATTGTATGATATAAAGACAGAAATGCGAGACATAAAGACGGAATTGCGAGACATAAAGACGGAATTGCGAGACATAAAGACGGAATTGCGAGACATAAAGACGGAATTGCGAGATATAAAGACAATTGCGAGATATAAAGACAGAATTGCGAGATATAAAGACAATTGCGAGATATAAAGACAGAATTGCGAGATATAAAGACAGAATTGCGTGATATAAAGACAGAATTGCGTGATATAAAGACAGAATTGCGAGACATAAAGACGGAATTTGCGAGACATAAAGACGGAATTTGCGAGACAAAGACGGAATTGCGAGATATAAAGACAATTGCGAGATATAAAGACAGAATTGCGTGATATAAAGACAGAATTGCGAGACATAAAGACGGAATTGCGTGATATAAAGACGGAATTGCGTGATATAAAGACGGAATTGCGTGATATAAAGACGGAATTGCGTGATATAAAGACGGAATTGCGAGACATAAAGACGGAATTGCGAGACATAGACGCAATTGCGTGATATAAAGTCGGAATTGTCAGAATTGCGTGATATAAAGACGGAATTGCGAGACATAAAGACGGAATTGCGAGACATAAAGACGGAATTGCGAGACATAAAGACGGAATTGCGAGACATAAAGACGGAATTGCGAGACATAAAGACGGAATTGCGAGACATAGACGCGATTGCGTGATATAAAGTCGCAATTGCGTGATATAAAGTCGCAATTGCGTGATATAAAGTCGGAATTGTCGGAATTGCGTGATATAAAGACGGAATTGCGAGACATAAAGACGGAATTGCGAGACATAAAGACGGAATTGCGAGACATAAAGACGGAATTGCGAGACATAAAGACGGAATTGCGAGACATAAAGACGGAATTGCGAGACATAAAGACGGAATTGCGAGACATAAAGACGGAATTGCGAGACATAAAGACGGAATTGCGAGACATAAAGACGGAATTGCGAGACATAAAGACGGAATTGCGAGACATAAAGACGGAATTGCGAGACATAAAGACGGAATTGCGAGACATAAAGACGGAATTGCGAGACATAAAGACGGAATTGCGAGACATAAAGACGGAATTGCGAGACATAAAGACGGAATTGCGAGACATAAAGACGGAATTGCGTGATATAAAGACGGAATTGCGAGACATAAAGACGGAATTGCGTGACATAAAGACGGAATTGCGTGACATAAAGACGGAATTGCGTGACATAAAGACGGAATTGCGTGACATAAAGACGGAATTGCGTGACATAAAGACGGAATTGCTAGACATAAAGACGGAATTGCGTGATATAAAGACGGAATTGCGAGACATAAAGACGGAATTGCTAGACATAAAGACGGAATTGCGTGATATAAAGACGGAATTGCGTGACATAAAGACGGAATTGCTAGACATAAAGACGGAATTGCTAGACATAAAGACGGAATTGCTAGACATAAAGACGGAATTGCGTGATATAAAGACGGAATTGCGTGATATAAAGACGGAATTGCGAGACATAAAGACGGAATTGCGAGACATAAAGACGGAATTGCGAGACATAAAGACGGAATTGCGAGACATAAAGACGGAATTGCGAGACATAAAGACGGAATTGCGAGACATAAAGACGGAATTGCGAGACATAAAGACGGAATTGCGAGACATAAAGACGGAATTGCGAGACATAAAGACGGAATTGCGAGACATAAAGACGGAATTGCGAGACATAAAGACGGAATTGCGTGATATAAAGACGGAATTGCGTGATATAAAGACGGAATTGCGTGACATAAAGACGGAATTGCGAGACATAAAGACGGAATTGCGAGACATAAAGACGGAATTGCGAGACATAAAGACGGAATTGCGAGACATAAAGACGGAATTGTGTGATATAAAGACGGAATTGCGTGATATAAAGACGGAATTGCGAGACATAAAGACGGAATTGCGTGACATAAAGACGGAATTGCTAGACATAAAGACGGAATTGCGAGACAAAGACGGAATTGTGTGATATAAAGACGGAATTGCGTGATATAAAGACGGAATTGCGTGATATGAAGTCGCAATTGCGTGATATAAAGTCGGAATTATCGGAATTGCGTGATATAAAGACGGAATTGTCGGAATTGCGTGATATAAAGACGGAATTGCGAGATATAGTCAAAATTGGGTGATATAAAGACGGAATTGCGTGATATAGTCAGAATTGCGTGCTATAAAGACGGAATTGCGTGATATAGTCAGAATTGCGTGATATAAAGACGGAATTTCGTGCTATAAAGACGGAATTGCGTGATATAGTCAGAATTGCGAGTTATAAAATCCAATTCTGAGGGGAAAAAATTATTTTTTTTCCTTCTCAGAATTGAGTTTATATCTCACAATTTTGACTTTATAACTTGCAATTCCGACTTTATATCACACAGTTCTGAGGAAAAAGTCAGCATTGTGAGATAAAAAAATCGCAATTATCTTTTATTTTTTTATTCGTGGCAGAAACAAGCTTCTCACAGTGTCTGAAATGGTTAGTTTACGGATTTGGTCTCTAAACCCCGCCTTTAAATGCTTCTTTCTTTTATCTGCACTTTGATCTTTGAAATTTTGCAGACCTTTTACATTTACAAACAGCTCTTTTACACACTACTTGAAAGGCAATATCTGAAAAAGCATAATAGGAGCACTTTAAAATGTCATCCCTTATTTTATGTCGTCAGTGTTTCGCTTAAATGAAACTGATGACTGAAGAGTTTCTGCTCAGTGTCTGTGTCTTTCATTTAAAGGCATTGACAGACACTGGCAGTGAGAAGTACTTACAGGTATTGTATGGTACGCATGACGTGTGAGTGTGATTTGAGTTTGTTAATTTCTATATATGAGAGCCAGGTGTGAGTTTAGTTCAGCATGAATTACAGTAGTAACCAGTAGTGTTGATTCTGATCTACACACACTAATTCTGATGCACGCTTTCAGTCAAACAGGACATCCGGACCATTAGAGGTTTTGAGGTTTATGTGAATTTACATATTTATGCCTCAAAATACGACTCACTGCACTATGACTCACTGAGTGTCAAAAAATGTTTGGGCTCATATTTCAAATGAAGCTTGTCTTAAGATTTTTAACCCAGCATTCATTTTATTTTTATATTTTCATTTTTATATATTTTTTTTTTTTTATTTCAGCATAAATTCACTTAACAAAACAAATTTTAAATAATTTGTTAACAGTAACAACACTGGCATGTATAATAAATGCTAAATTATTCTTAATTTTCATGAGTCTTTTTTTTTTTTTGGTGAGGTGATATTTTTGTGTTTATATTTTTTGTACAAAGCTGAATTCTTATAAATGAAGGATGTTGCTCATGTAATTTTGCTTTCTAAATGCTTTGAAATTCTTTTAAATTGTAGGAAATCAGAAAGTTCATAAAAACAATTTCGGAGAGAATCAAAAAGACACGTGACAAATACGGCATCAATGACAACGGAACAACAGAGGTAAGAGCTCAGTTTCATATAAGTGTGTGTGCGTGTGTGGGCGCTTTTCTGACAGCCTGCTTTCTGGTCTGTAACAGCCTAAAGTTCTGTACCAGTTGGACAGGATCACTCCGACCCAGCTGGAGAAGTTTCTGGAAACCTGCAGAGACAAATATATGAGGTAACACAGCTGTACATAATTTCTGATGAGCGCTCGGCTCTAATTTTGCTCATACGGTTCAGTAGACAGATGCTGATTTAATGAGCTGTGCTTAATCTGGGCGGAAAGAGCTGCACCATTACTGACCCTGTCAGGCTCATTTCCAGCTGGAAAAAGCTGATACAATGACTTGCATGTCTCAAACAAGATCTAGTGATGAATTAACAGCAGTTGAGAAGCACGCTGATTCACAGAAATGGTTTTAATGTGATGTTGTATGATGCTCAGGGCACAGATGGAGCCGGGATCTGCCGTCGGAGCGCTGTGTGCCCAGAGCATCGGGGAGCCGGGCACTCAGATGACCCTCAAGACGTTTCACTTCGCTGGAGTGGCTTCCATGAACATAACTCTGGGAGTCCCGAGAATCAAAGAGATCATCAATGCATCCAAGAACATCAGGTGACTACAGAAACACGTGGAAAGAGTTGTAGTAGAGTGTTGTCATGCCGTTATTTTACGTCGGACTGCTTCACAAATGAGGGTCAAAAAAACACTGGATTTGCACAAAAGTTTAACATGATAGCACAGAATCAACTCCACAGCAACTACATAAATTTATCCACTAACCATTCAGAAACGTCTAAAAGTTGTAACTTCTTCCTGAGTCTCTCCATCAGTGTCGACTCCGGTTTGAACAATGTAAGGCTGAACACTTTCGTCATTTTGGCTGCGTGAGATTCTCCAGCTTTGTTGTTGTTGAGCTGTTAAAGCTCCGCCCTCTTCTGGAAAAGGGGCGGGAGCAGCAGCTCATTTGCATTTAAAGGGACACACACAAAAACGGCATGTTTTTGCTCACACCCAAAAAGAGTCAAATTTGACAAGCTGTAATAAATTATCTGTGGGGGATTTCGAGCTGAAACTTCAGACACATTCCGGGGACTTGCATCAACCTCATATCCCTCAAATAAAAACCTTCACAAAATAGCGCTACAACCCTGAAACTAAGTTTCTAGACTCTGGAAGAGACCCTTTGCAAATTATAGACGTGCTGGTGAGCGTACGCCCAGCGGCTAACATGTGCAATCGATTCATGAGAGTTTGATCTCGACCCCTGAAGGTGAAAAACACATTTGTCAATCAGAGGGAGAAGCCGCGGGGCGGAGGTGGATGACCGCCTGTCACCCTCATGGTGCGGTTGAGGAGTGTCCGCATGATTGCTGCTGTTGATGCTTCAGGGATGATTAATGGCTGCAGTAACCCTAGTTCTTATTCCTAACGAGTCTCTCTGTGTCTCAGTACGCCCATCATAAGTGCCAACCTGGATACAGATGATGATCCTGATTTCGCTCGGCTGGTGAAAGGGCGCATTGAGAAAACTCTACTGGGAGAGGTATGCTGACTTTGACTTGAGCTGTTCACTAAGGCCTGCATTATTCACATTTCTCATGCTTTTTGTTAGGGATGTGTTCAGAATGTCGATATGAAATTTAAATGCCCCTGACTGAAATAGCAGCTCCCTGGCAACCTTTCAGAATACCAACCTTTGTGGAGAATCCCTGAATGCCTTGCAACGAGTTTACTTTTGCTCATTCACACTATATATAGGCAGCACACTGTTTTCAGAACGAGCCAGTATGTTGGTGGTATTATGTTGTTTTCAAATTAATAAGCGAGTTTGATTGTTCCTTGGTATTCCTCCTGAATTATGCCAGCTTAAAACTAAAGGCTGTCGGCTGGAGCGTCTGTATGCCAAAACTGAGATCTTACTGATCATAAAAAATGGTATGCTCATCATTTGCAATAATATAAGGATGTTATATTATTAGATAAAAGCTAACCTGTACTCCACTACTGAATGCGACACTATTGAGAATAATCGTAAGCAAATACCCGTACATAATGTTGGTTGTGGCTCTCCAGATCCCATTTCTTCTAAATTTTCACTGTCCAGTTTCAATATCTTTAAACTTCCTACTGATGATGAGATAACATGTATTATTCAGAAATCCAAATCCTCTACTTGTCAACTTGATCCTCTTCTATCTTCTTTGTCTTCTTTAATCTCTGAGATCATTCATTCTTCATCGTCTTCTGGTCTTGCTCCCTCATCACTTAAAGGGTTAGTTCACCCAAAAATGTAAATAATGTCATTAATTACTCACCCTCATGTCGTTCCACACCCGTAAGACCTTCATTCATCTTCAGAACATAAATTAAGATATTTTTGATGAAATCCGATGGCTCAGTGAGGCCTGAGCAATGACATTTCCTCTCTCAAGATCCATTAATGTACTAAAAACATATTTAAATCAGTTCATGTGAGTACAGTGGTTCAATATTAATATTATAAAGCGATGAGAATATTTTTGGTGCGCCAAAAACACAAATAAACGACTTATAAAGTGATGGCCGATTTCAAAACACTGCTTCAGGAAGCTTCAGAGCATTATGACTCTTTTGTGTCGAATCAGCGGACCAAATTCACGTGATTTCAGCAGTTTGACATGCGATCCGAATCATGATTCGACACAAAAGATTCATAACGCTCAGAATCTTCCTGAAGCAGTGTTTTGAAATCGGCCTTCACTATATAAGTCGTTATTTTGTAATATTCTTGTGGCTTTATAATATTAATATTGAACCACTGTACTCACATGAACTGATTTAAATATGCTTTTAGTGCATTAATGGATCTTGAGAGAGGAAATGTCATTGCTGGCTATGCAGGCCTCACAGATCCATCGGATTTCATCAAAAATATCTTTAATTTGTGTTCTGAAGATGAACACAAGACCTTTGGTCTTACGAGTGTGGAACGGCATGAGGGTGAGTAATTAATTTTTTTTATATTTTTGGGTGAACTAACCCTTTATAACGGTTAAAATAACAGGAAAAAAGTGGAGCATATCCAACTAATTTTGACAGCTTCCGTTGTATTTCTAACTTAGTGTATTTCCAATATATTAGAAAAGAGTGTAGCAGCACAGGTCTCTCACTACCTTTTATACAACAATTTGTTTCAATCTGGATCCTATCCACTTCATAGCACAGAAACCTCACTTGTCAAAATTACTAACAATCTGCTAATGGCACCGGTTCTAGTCAGCTGACTTAACTCATTTTGCTTTATCTGAGTGCTGCCTTTGATACAATCTCACATAACATCCTCCTAGACAGGCATTATGGGCACCTTTCTGTCTTGGTTTAAATTTTTATCTTTCTGGCCGCATTCAGTTTGTACCACTCAAAAACTTCAGATCCAAGTCATTGCGAGTTACCACTGGTGTTCCCCAAGGCTCAGTCTTGGGCCCTCTTTTATTTTTTATTTACTGCGCTTGGACATAGTTTTAGGAAGTACGGTATTATTTTCCAGTGCTATGCTGACTTCACCTGTCTTCTGTGCCTACTTCTGTTTTTCCTCCACTTTCTCTTGTCCAACTGCTTGGCTGAAATTAAAAATAGTTTTTCATCTAATTACCTTAAACTCAATATTGGTAATAACTGAAATTCTTCCGGTTCAAAATCTACTCTGGCAAAATCTCATAGCTTCTCAGTGACTATTGACCAATAGTTTTTCCATCTACGCAGGTGTCATCCTTGATGGCACCCAATCTTTTGAAGCTTGCATTAGTAATACTATTCGTTATGCATATTTTCATTTACACAACATAAATGGTCTTCGTCCTTCTCTGACAATGAAAAGCACTGCTATCCTCGTACATGCCCTAGTTACGGCACATATAGATTATTCCAGTTCTCTTCTGTTTGTTCTACCTTCTAAATTCCTACATAAACTTCAGCTGGTTGAGAATTCAGCAGCACAAATTATTTCTAGAACCCCTCCTATAGACCAATTTGCTGTTTGCAAACAGCGATGACGTTTTTATGGGCGGAGCCTACCTGGTTCCAGAAAATGGCAGTCTATGGAAGCCACGAAATAAAAGAATAAAAAAAGCTAATTTCGAGTTTATATCTCACAATTCTGACTTTTATTTCTCACAAATCTGAGTTTATATCTCACATTTCTTACAAAGTAAACAGAATTGTGAGATATACTCGCTATTCTGTCTTTTCTGAATTGCAATTTATCCCGCAATTCTGACTTTTTTCCCCTCAGAATTGTGAAATAAACTCACAATTGCGAGTTACAAAGTCCGAACTGGGAGTAATAAACACACAAATGCAGGAAAAAAGTCAGAATTGTGAAATAAAAATTTGATAGACTATGTTTAAAAGTTACCTATGTAAAATGTTATAAATATTATTTCATGCTGTAACTGTTACGTATGTATGTCCTCTGAACTGCATATGTGAATATTATGTAGACTTACTGTTTGCATCAAATTAATAGTAGACTAATCCTTGCAGGTGTCATCAGTCCAGTCTGTAAAACGTCTTTGTTAGCTTCAAAGATCGTTTTCAACGATGGTTTTCTTTAAAAATTGAAGACTATATATTTTTTTTGCATTCTGATTCCAACATCCAGAGGCACAACAAAACATTTTTCTCTTATTCTGTGAATTTTGCACATTTTCCTCCAATTGCTACCACTATTTTTCTGCAACGACTATGCGTGCGCAGCTGCAAGTGACGTAATTGTGACGTCTGCTCCAAAGTGGTCTATAGTGCACATTTCTCCTGTTCTTCAACACTTGCAGAAAAATCTAATTGTTTTCTTTAACTTTTTAACTACATTTCTCTTAATAATCTAGCTCCTTCATATCTCATGGGTCTTTCTCAAATTTATATTCCTGCCCTTACCCTCAGATCCTCTTCATCAATCTTTTTAGTCTTCCCACGCGTCTGTCTGAACAGTATGGGGTCTAGGGCTTTTCATTATGCTGCCTCTCATTTGTGGAACTCACTTCCCCTGGACATTTGTAACCTCTTTTAAATCACACTTTTGACCTTTAGTGTCATGAAAGGCACCTATTAAAATATTACTATCATTTCTGTCAGATTTCTGAGTACATTGAGGAGGTGTTCCTGCCTGATGATTGCTTCATCCTGGTGAAGCTGTCCCTAGAGAGGATTCGTCTTCTGAGGTTGGAGGTAACGGCTGATCATATTTACCAAAATGATTTTTCAAGCATCAGTGTTTTTATGTCACATCTCACTTTGTACTTCCAATGGTTTATATTGATAGTTCTGCCATTTTCATCATTTTTTTTATTCTCTCGAGTAATTTTAAATAATTACTTTTTTTGTTCACAATGACGATCATCATCTCCAGAGAGGTTTCTAGAGTCATATTGATGTTTGCTCTGTTCAGGTGAACGCTGAGACCGTACGATACTCCATCTGCACGTCAAAGCTTCGGGTGAAGCCGGGTGATATCGCGGTTCACGGAGAGGCCGTGGTCTGTGTGTCTCCGAGAGAAAACAGCAAGAGCTCAATGTACTACGTCCTGCAGTCGCTCAAACAGCTGCTTCCTAAGGTCAGTCACTGACTCCGTAATGATGCCAATGTTGGAGTTGCACAAACATCCGTGCACTGACATAATAGTAATATGAGGTTCACTAACTGATGCTGATATCTAGAGAACAAAGTGCCCATGTAATGCAGTTTAAATCAGATTTTATTTTAAGGGAATTATGATCGGAGACACTTCAACTGAAAG
Organism: Chanodichthys erythropterus; assembly: GCF_024489055.1. Classification (NCBI taxonomy): domain Eukaryota; kingdom Metazoa; phylum Chordata; class Actinopteri; order Cypriniformes; family Xenocyprididae; genus Chanodichthys; species Chanodichthys erythropterus. Next base: position 2,068,859 of record NC_090239.1, on the reverse strand, counting down.
CTTAAACTATATAGTAAATTCTAGCTTTTATTTTATGATTATTGGTAGCACTTAAGGTTTAATTTAACATTATTGAACAATTTAATTATTTTTAATCTTATTGGGATTAATATTCAGTAGAGCTGCATGATTAATCGTTAAAATCGATTCAAACGCCCTCAATTCTGAATGATAACGATTCGTCTGTTTAGTAAGTGTTTGACAAAATCACACCGGAACATTTAAATCCGCTGACCCAGAGAAATCAGTTGTCTATGTGAAAAAAATGCTTCACAAACAGTGTTTTCAACCACGCAGTATCATTATTTCTGTGTTGCAATGAATTATATTATCACAGAAGTACTGGGATAAAAGTTTATAGTTCAGATATAAACACTTATGTCTACGGAAGCGATCTAAATTCAGCAGATCACCCTTTGAAAGTAACTTGGTGCTTCAAATAATGATTGTCAATTACATTGTTACACCACTAGGTGGTGAAATGAAACAAGTGAAGTATTTACAAGTGAAACATCGAATCATTCATTCAAATCATTTAAATTAAGCACTTTAAATGGACTGCAGTAGTTAGCATTTTTATTTAATTTAAAGGTGCCCTAGAACCTTTTTTAAAAAGATGTAATATAAGTCTAAGGTGTCTCCTGAATGTGTCTGTGAAGTTTCAGCTCAAAATACCCCATAGATTTTTTTAAATTAATTTTTTTAACTGCCTATTTTGGGGCATAATTATAAATGAGCCGATTCAGGGCTACTGGCCCTTTAATTCTCCTGCTCTCCGCCCACGGAGCTCGTGCTCGCCTTGAACAGTGCATAAACAAAGTTTACACTGCTAATATAACCCTCAAATGGATCTTTACAAAGTGTTCGTCATGCATGCGTCTGATTATGTGAGTATTGTATACTGTTATATTGTTTACATTGATTCTGAATGAATCTGAGGCTGTGCTCCGTGGCTAACGGCTAATGCTACACTGTTGGAGAGATTTATAAAGAATGAAGTGTTTATGAATTATACAGACTACAAGTGTGTAATAATGAAAATAGCAACGGCTCTTGTCTCCGTGAATACAGTAAGAAACGATGGTAACTTTAACCACATTGAACAGTACATTAGCAACATGCTAACGAAACATTTAGAAAGATAATTTACAAATATCACTAAAAATATCATGATATCATGGATCATGTCAGTTATTATTCCTCCATCTGCCATTTTTCGCTGCTGTTCTTGCTTGCTTACCTAGTCTGATGATTCAGCTGTGCACAGATCCAGATGTTAATACTGGCTGCCCTTGTCTAATGCTTGAACATGAGCTGGCATATGCAAATATTGGGGGCGTACACCCCGACTGTTACGTAACAGTCGGTGTTATGTTGAGATTCGCCTGTTCTTCTGAGGTCTTTTTAAACAAATGAGATTTATATAAGGAGGAGGAAACAATGGAGTTTGAAACTCACTGTATGTCATTTCCATGTACTGAACTCTTGTTATTTGACTATGCCAAGATAAATAAAATTTTTCATTCTATGGCACCTTTATTTAATATTGGCTTATTATTCCAAGTGGCTGGAGTATATAAAATAATATCAGAGTCATAATGTGTGTGTAGGTGGTGGTCCAGGGCATTCCTGAAGTGGCGCGTGCCGTCATTCACATTGATGAGCAGAGCGGGAAACAGAAGTTCAAACTGCTGGTGGAGGGAGACAATCTCAGGGCTGTCATGGCAACACACGGCGTCAACGGCAACAGAACAACATCCAACAACACTTACGAGGTACCGACCGCCCACAGGCCAATCTAACTCAGTCTCATTTGGGAAAGCTGTTCAGTTTTCTTTTCTTCTTTTGAAAGTTTCATTCAGTGTTTTGTGTTTTAAACATCATCTTTACACAGGCAGTACTACAGACTGCAGTGTTTTTTGAGTGGCAATCATCATTGAATCCTTTATTGTTCAGCTTGTTTGAGATGTTTACTCTTATCTGTAGGGCCTTATGAAATCCATTTTTTTTCTTTTTTTTTTTACATTTTTCCTGGATTCTGTTTTAATGTTCTAATTCAATTTTAGCAATAAAAAAGCTTGTTTAATTAATTGAAACCATGAAACAATTTATTAAAAGTTTAACAAAAATTAAATTTTTAGGGCTTTATGAAATCTGCTTTATTTTTTCCCAGATATTTTCCAAAATTGTTTTCCATTTCATTGCTTTAATTACATTTTAATGATCAAAAAGCATGCCTAATCTATTTAATTAATGAATTAACCATTTAATAATTTATTAACTATAATAAGGCCCTATGAAATGTTTTATATTTTCAAAAAAACATTGAATTATTTTGATTTGTTTTTAAAAAAAAATGTTAATTTAATGTATTATTTATTTATTTAAAATGTATTTTTATTTCAAACGTAATCAAATGAAGGCATAAAACGTGATTTTATTTTATTTTGAAATTTTTTTTGGCATGGAAGAACAACTGTGAGAAAAATAAAGTTTTCTTCCTGTCATAATTTCTTCAAGTTAAACCTAACTTTTATTTTGAAGGGTTGTCATGAAGACCTTTGAGTTTCTGTGTGCATATAATATTTATGTAATGAAATGGTGAAATGTTGACCGATAGTAGTCCATATCATCATTTGATTGACTGTACAGCCCAACTTTTGATGTATTAATTCAGAATTCACCAGTAGGGCTTATCTGTAGAGTCTGATCTGTTTGGGTTCATCAGGTCGAGAAGACGTTAGGCATCGAAGCAGCGAGATCGACCATCATCAATGAGATCCAGTACACTATGGTAAACCACGGTATGAGCATCGACCGCAGGCACGTCATGCTGCTGGCGGATCTCATGTCCTATAAGGTGAGCAGCTGATGGATTATAATGATGTTGAGTGACGATTCATGAGATGAGAGCGACTCAATGACTCTTGTGGGCCATAGGGTGAGATTCTGGGCATTACCCGCTTCGGTCTGGCTAAGATGAAGGAGAGCGTTCTAATGCTGGCGTCCTTTGAGAAGACGGCGGATCATCTGTTTGATGCAGCGTATTTTGGGCAGAAAGACTCGGTCTGCGGTGAGTGATGAGCAGAAATGCATATAATGACAGAAATGCATGGAAAAGATCAATTAAATGGAAAAGATCAGGATTTTTTTAACATTAGTTAACATGAACTAACAATTTTTAATCTTAGTTAATGGTAATTTAAGAACTTACTAATGCTTTATTAAAATCAAAAGTTACATCTGTTAATATTATTTAATGTAGCTGAGCTGACTTGAACTAAATTATTAAATAGTCTAACAAATATTGTTTATTGTTAGTGTTACCATTATATTACTGTTTATTTTTTTAATAATTTCAATCTTAAAGCATTTGTACATAATGAGAGTAGTTTGTTCTTGCTTTAATTTATGCTAATTTGAATTAAATCAATATGTCTGTGTACAAATTTAGAGTAATGAGCACCTAATGAGAAATGTGCTTGAAAATGTTAAATCTTAATGGTCCTTAATGCAAAAATTTTACTTCTAAAAGATTTACTTCTAATTACCTTAATGAGAAAAAATTAAAGTGCTTAGATGAAGAAATGTGCTTCACCCTGCAGTTGTTTTTAGCAGTGCAAACATTTTTAGTTTACACTTTATTTTAAGGTGTCCTTGTTACTGTAATTATACATTTAAGTACAGAGTAATAATAACTAGCTGCAGGGACGTGCACAGACATTTTGGGGGCAGGGCACTTCTCATAATTATTTATTTAAAAAATAATGAACCCTTAAATATATTAAGACAGCTTTGACTTCTCTTACACTCACACAATTGTTTTATACTCCACAGATTTCTACAAAATAATCAGTTCACACAGAGACCATGGACTTCTTTAGTATTCACTAGGTTTATCACAAGAGAAGTCAATAGCAACTGTTTTCAAGTAGCTATATATATAGAATAAATGACTGCACCAAGGAGAGGGACATAGTTTCACTAATAATTTGTTTATTTTGCACAAATCAATAAATCGTTTTAATTTTTTTGGTGTTATTGGAATACTTCTTTTATGAAGTGGACAATTTTAAGATTTTGGTTCATTTTTGCTGCCATGATTTTTACTCTAATGGAAAGAAAACTTCCAAAATACACATTTAGATGGTGTTTGTTTTAAGCCTACTACCCTCCGTCTGTGTAGATTTCTTCTAAATTAACCAAAATAAGCTAATCTGCATATTTAAGCACATCAAGAATTTTTTTTTCTTGAATTGTTAATACATTATATATTGTAACTAAACTCGTGCCGATATTCAGTAATGCGATAAATCGCGTTAATGAATATGCACGATATTGTAATCGTCGGCACTTCAGAATACCGTAAATAATTTATTACCAATTATTAATTTTTTATAAGGCAATTAAGAATACTTTACCCATCAATTGTATAAAATGCACAACACCGCTGTATTCTGCATCAAAGGGACACGCGCTCAGATGTAAACAATCCCAACGTGCACGAGAAGCACATGACCGAACCAGTAAAGGAGACGAGCTGAATGAAAGTGCGCGTTCACTCTCTGACAGCAGAGGGCGCTGATGGAACAGCAGAAATGCAGCGGTTACCATGGAAACTTCTTTGTGATAGAAATGTTACAGCCACTGTAATTTCTTCAACAAGAATATGTGGATATCAAACATGCAAAGACAGAGCGAGGGTTTAAACTTTTATTGATGTATTATCCTGTGTAAGCGTAGATTTAAGAATAGCATTATGTAGCTGATGCTGTATTATGATTTTTAAAGGTGCCCTAGAATCAAAAATTGAATTTATCTTGGCATAGTTGAATAACAAGAGTTCAGTACATGGAAATGACATACATTGAGTTTCAAACCCCATTGCTTCCTCCTCCTTATATAAATCTCATTTGTTTAAAAGACTTCCGGAAAACGTGCTGATCTCAACATAACACCAACGTAATGTAACAGTCGGGATCATTGATATGTATGACCCCAATATTTGCATATGCCAGCCCATGTTCAAGGCATTACACAAGGGCAGCCAGTATTAACGTCTGGATCTGTGCACAGCTGAATCATCAGACTAGGTAAGCAAGCAAGAACAGCAGCAAAAAATGGCAGATGGAGTAATAATAACTGACATGATCCATGATATCATGATATTTTTACTGATATTTGTAAATTGTCTTTCTAAATGTTTCATTAGCATGTTGCTAATGTACTGTTAAATGTGGTTAAAGTTACCATCGTTTCTTACTGTATTCACGGAGACAAGAGCCGTCGCTATTTTCATTTTTAAACACTTGCAGTCTGTATAATTCATAAACACAACTTCATTCTTTATAAATCTCTCCAACAGTGTAGCATTAGCCATTAGCCACGGAGCACAGCCTCAAATTCATTCAGAATCAAGCGTAAACATCAAAATTAATACTGTACTCACATAATTCGAAGCATGCATGACGAACACCTTGTAAAGATCCATTTGAGGGTATATTAGCTGTGTGAACTTTGTAAATGCACTGTAATATAGTCGAGAGCTCGTGTGGCAGGGAGCAGGCGAATTAAAGGGGCGGCCCTGCCAAAATCAGTGTATAGTTAATGATGCCCCAAAATAGGCAGTTAAAAAAATTAATTCAAAAAAATCTATGGGGTATTTTGAGCTGAAACTTCACAGACACATTCAGGAGACAGATCTATATTACATCTTGTAAAAAAGCATTCTTTAAATAGTTTTAATAAACCATGCATCCTTAGAAAACTGTCTAATAATGCCGTTCATGGATGCTCCTCTTCTGATATTGACAGCCCAACCGATATCTTTACCATGGTTCAAAACACAATGCATAGCACAATAAAATAATTGAAATTATAATATGACATAAATTTCATTAGTATCAAATCAGGCAGATGCGTTGATGGTGGTCGAACTATTAATGCAACGTTTAACATATAAATAACACTTAAATAGACACAACTTTCAGGTTTGCGAATGCGTGCGGGCATGACTGGCGTGTCGCGGAGTGAAGGCATCTGAACTCGACAAAGCTGACCTGATTATAGTATTTATTAATTTTTTTTATTCAGTAAATATATTTGTTTGACAGGGAAGCTGTGCGTAAACAGGAATATATATTCATTTATTGAAAAAAAAAAAAAAGAAAAGCACCCCAGAAAAAAGGGCACTTTCTCTCGAGGAAGAAAAAGGGCAGGGGCTCAAGCCCCTTTTTTGTCAATTGTGCACGTGCCTGACTGACTACATGTACTTAGTATAGAGTTAGGGAAGTTGGTTGCATAATGTGGTTGTCGGTCCTGTAAATGACTTTATTTATTTATTTTTTCAAAAAGGGACAATGTACATTAATCAACATTAATGAATGTAAATGTACCCAAATTTGCCCGAAGACTAGTTTTTATTGGTAGTCCCTTTGCTAGATGTTAAAGAGAATTGGGCCCAATATAGACTCTTGTGGAACACCAGTTGATGGACGTAGTTAAAAGGGTTAGTTCACCCAAAAATGAAAATTCTGTCATTAATTACTCATCCTCATTTTGTTCCACACCTGTAAGACCTTCATTCATCTTCAGAACACAAATTAAGATATTTTTGATAAAATCCACTGGATCAGTGAGGCCTGCATTGACCGCCAGATAAACACTTTCAGATGCCCAGAAAGATACTAAAGACATATTTAAAACAGTTCATGTGACTATAGTGGTTCAACGAGAATACTTTTTGTGCTGCAAAAAAACAAAAAAAAAGACTTTATTCAACAATATCTAGTGATGGCTGATTTCAAAACACTGCTTCATGAAGCTTTATGAATCTTTTGTTTCGAATCAGTGGTTCGGAGCGTGTATCAAACTGCCAAAGTCACGCCCCCCAGTGGTGAACCATTGAAATTTCGAAACACTTATGACGTAACGAAGCCTCGTTTACTGATATCACATGACTTGAAGCAGTGTTTTGAAATCGCCCATTATTAGATATTGTTGAATAAAGTCGTTTTGTTTTTTTGAGACACAAATATTCTCGTCGCTTCATAACAATAAGGTTGAACAACTGTAGTCACATGAACTGTTTTAAATATGTATTTAGTAGCTTTTTGGGTATTTAAAAGTGTCACTTGCTGTCAATGCAGGCCTCACTGAGCCATCGGATTTTATCAAAAATATCTTAATTTGTAGAGGTCTTACGGGTGTGGAACGACATGAGGGTGAGTAATTAGTGATTGAATTTTAATTTTTGGGTGAACTAACCCTTTAATTAGATTTATAATTATCAATTTTTACTAATTGAGAACGGGAAGAAAGGTTACAAACTATTGGAAAAATTAAAATTGAATAATTTATGCAAAAGTATCAAATGCTTTCTGCAAATCAAGAAATACAGCGCCTACCACTCCAACTTTATCCCTTAAGTGACTGAACTGTGTGTGAACAGAACGGGATTAATCACTAAAAGCTGTGTGTGTGTGTGAGGCCTGTTTTTGAATAACCAAACTGAATGTCAGTCATTCCTCTGTCTTCCTGTGCTTCTGCAGGTGTGTCCGAGTGTATTATTATGGGAATCCCCATGAATATCGGCACTGGACTCTTTAAACTTTTACACAGCGCCACAAAGGACCCCAATCCCCCGCGCAGACCATTGCTCTTTGACAATCCTGATTTCCACATCCCTTTGGCTCCATAATCCACACGCTCTGATGTCCAGCGCAATGAGCCTTTACTGCAGATCTCCAGCTGTTCTGCAGCTCATTTAGCATCATTTTGTGCCTTGCCAAATCGTTTTTTCCCACTTGAGACGGTGGGAATAAGTTGCAGGGATGATGATGATGATGATTCGATGAATGAATCGCCTTTATCGTGAGTAAGACTGAGATCACTGATGTTTTTTATTATCTTCATGATAATAGACTCTTGGGCCTTTATGTTGATCCCTGCAAACATTTTGCCCTGTTATTTTCTCATTTAAGATTATGTTCTTTACTGGTTGTTAAATTAAGATCAGATTAAATGAGGCACTTGGAGTTAAAAAAAAAGATTAATCTATTATACCACATTTAATATATGTGACTGAAAGCGTGGGTTTTTGTTTCATTTTGTTTGAGCCGTTTGCTGAAAACAGGCATGGCTGACATCCATGTGTTATGTAAATATGTATCAGGTGTGAATAAAATGTAAATTACAACAACATCAGCAGCACGTTGTTTCACTCAATTTATTTTTTGTGCATTATTAAAAGTTCGCAGCTGTGAATGCGTTTGAGAGGCTGAACGTCGCATGCTGTTAGACATCAAGGTCTCTCAGATCCATCACAAACACAGAGGGAAGGGTTTACAAATATGAAAGTTTTTCACATGTCACCCGCTTGATTTCAGCCTGACCGACTCCTTCCACACTCTCAGAACAGATCTTGCGTGTTCCTCTCCATCCGAGCATGTAAGTGCCCTTAAAATGCATCTGTAATCGAGCATGAATCTAGTACAGATGCTCAAGTCGCCACCTCTTTAACAAGCATATTTGCACCCTGTCGACTGCACAGAGGTTTCCAAATAAATCTCGTTAGATCATTGTCATTAGCAGAAATAATTGAACAGTCCCGGCTGTTCATTGCAAATGGTTTCATTCTAAAAGAATAAATTTAAAACATTTCTTTATATAATATCTAAGCAAAGTGAACATATAAAGTACACACTTTGATGCATTTAAAGAACAGAGCTGCCGATGGAGTATTTACAGCATCTTCTTCTGTCAGCTGAAGACTTAAATTACGTGTTGCACTGTAACCCTGTGCTTACCGTTATGAAGACATTATAAAGGTGTTTTTAATGCATTATGAATTGTAATGCACCTTGCATTGTATGATCTCATGAATAATTGTAACCACAGTTATAATACTCAACTGTTACACCTTTAGAAAGTAAAATGCATTAAAAACACGTCAAATTACCAAATCTGCAAAAATAATGCATTTTAACTTTGGCTATGATTATTTATGAAAAGATGCAATGCATTACTGTGTGCATTATGAAAAACTTATATAATGCATTATACATAAAGAGAAAAATTAACTTTCTGTCATTGTTTACTCACTCTCATGTCAAAAATATATATATATATTTAAATACTTTTGCAAAACATTTGTTTTGTGTTCCAGGGTTATTATTAACGAAAACTAAAACCATAAACACTTTCAGCACTCAAAAACCTGTTTTATCTAGTTACCAAAGCAACATTTCTCATTTAGTTTGACTTGATGTACTAAAAAAACTAAAACAAAATTAATAAATACAAAAAAAAAATTACATTATAAATAACAAAAATAGCAAAAATTACTAAACTTTTACATAACATTAAATGAAAACACAAAATACAAAAATAAAAACGTGTATATATAAATCAAGTCATTTTCCCACTCACCTATTTTTATGCACATTTTGGGATATTGCATAAAAAATGTTGGATGGAAATGCGCATTCTTCAAATATGCATAAATTCTTAAAATTGAGTCGGATTTTTGGATATATATATATACAATAAGAATAAATGCGCATAAACTACAATGGAAACACGTTTACTGAATAAATCCCTCATTGTGCATCAAAAAGTCATGTGACTTTGCATTACTGGACTAACCAGCAGACAATCTTGTTGTAATGTTCATTTGGTCATTCTGAAATGCCTTTGCCAAAGTCTGTCGTCATAGTGGTTCAGTTTAATTTCCTTCCCAGAGCTGTCTTGCACGGCAGTGTTCCCAGACAGCATCCGCCTCCGAACGCAAGATAACATGACAGTTCTTATTGATTTTGTATCGATTGTTATTGAATGTGTCGATCGTTTTTGAATGGATGTAGATTGTTTTTTAATAAATGTATCGATGCATTTTAAATATGTAGTAATTCTTTTTTTTAAAAGTAACGATTCTTTTTTGAGGAAAATAGCAATTCTTTTTGAATATATGTAACAATGCATTCTAAATATGTAGCAATTTTTTTTAAATGTAGCGATTCTTTTAAAAAGTAGCAATTCTTTTTGAAGAAATTAGCAATGCATTTTGAATAAATGTATCAAATGTTTTTGAATAAATGTATTGATGCATTTTGAATATGTAGCGAAAGTATATGTAGAAAAGTAGCGATTCTTTTTGAGAAGAGTAGCAATTGTTTTTGAATTAAACGCCCACAGCGGCTTCAGCTGTTTCCACTTTTCATAGTGATATTTGGTGCCAGTTCATCAGGAAGGTCCTATTTTGTTGTGCAATTTTCGAATCTTACTAGATGGAAACGCTGCTTTATTTGCAAATATTTTATGCGATTGTTCTAATTTTGCGTACAAGCTAAATTGGCAACTTTGGATGGAAACATAGCTATGGATACTAAAATAACACTGTTGCGTTCCCCCGAGAAAGCACAGAAATATTTTCTTCCATTCACCATGTGCTTGTAGGCCCTGTGCTTTTGTTATTTTTGCTTGACAGTTGTGATCACTTTTATAGAGCTGAAGATTCTTCAAAAATTCCTTTTTTTGTTGTTCCACAGAAAAAAATAACAGCATCTGTGTTTGGAACGACATGATGGCGAGTAAACACTGACAGAAAGCTGGTCTTTGCACTTGTTCAAGTGAGGTCAGTCTGTTGAATGTTTTCATTGTGCTGCATGTGAACCGCTAGGACATCTTTTTGAATCTCCCGTCATGGATTTGAGCTCATCCGACAGCAGTATTGAGATTTAAGGCTGCATTTGTTGTAAGGCTGCACCTCAATGTCTGGGATCCTCTGCGAATGATATCAACAGATAGCAGTTATGTTCTCGTCTGCCCATATTGAGTTTATTTCACGCAGGAGCTGCTGGAAGGTAGCTGGGATGCAGCGCTTGTGACTTTCTGCTCGGCGAACGCCGTCGATATCTCCAGATCGCCATGTGAAGAGGACAACACTCGGTTCCGATGCGTTTGCAGGTTCTCGTTGTTCCCGCTGGTGGTGTTGCTGCTGAACGCCTCCGTTTTGAGGTGTTTGGAGAAGTGCACGCTGAGGTTCGGCCTCTGTACGGCGCCGCCCTGGTGGCCGGGACGCCGCAGGTAAGCAGAAAGAGTGGCGACGCAGTTCTTCTTGAAGTTCTCGTTCATGAAGGCGTAGACGATGGGGTTGTTGAAAGAGTTGGAGAAGCCGATGGCCTGGACCACTGCGATGATCATGTTCACCGTGACCTCGTCGTAGTTCTTCTCCAGGTCATCTGCGTGAATAATGGACAGGTATTTTGATTTCAGGACACGAAGCTGTAAAGGTTTAATGCTTATTTAATTAAGGGATAGTTCACCCAAAAATGAAAATGGTTATTTACTCGCCCTCAAGTTTAAGGATGAATTTCTTTATTCTGCTGAACACAAAAGATGATGAGAATATGCTTGACCAAAAACCTTCCATAGGATGGAAAAAATACAATGGCGAACAGCAACTGTTTGGTTTCCGACACTCTTCAAAATACAAACAAAAATCTGTGTTCATCGGAAAAAAGAAACTCGTACAGATCTAGAACAACTTGAGGGTGAATTTTTAATTTTTCCATCCCTTTAAGGGCTGCCTGCAAAATTTTGATGGTTTAAATTTGGAAATGAAGAAATTAATTTACGTATGCATATTACTATTGTAATTTTACAGTTGTAATGTAAAATAAAATTATTATAATATATTTCTTTTTATAAATTTCTTTTATTTTACAGTAAAATATTAAAATAGTAATATTTCTTAATTAATATTTTTTAGTAATAATTATTTTATAGCCATATTGATATATAATTACTGATCTAGCATTCTAATAAATGTGGCATTGTATTCTGCAAATATTGTTGGCTCTGTGATGAATTGCTTATTTTTTATTGCTCTTTTTGGATATCTGCTATATTCATAAATGTATTTTGGCCAAATTGTGTAGCCTTTGAAGCAAAGCAAACCTGGATTTTTATTTATTAGAAGTTTTATATAAGAAAAAAATTGTCAGTCTCATATTAATGTCTGTCATTTTTAATTTTTAAACTGCATATTTAAATGTTTACAACAGTTTGGTTCTGGAAGTAATTACTGGTCTGTTGATACGGAAGGCCAAAAGGTTCAAAAACGTGAATTTTAAAACATTAATGATGTATAAAATATGCACATTTCACACGTATTTAACATATTTCACACATTAAATGTGTATTTTACAAGTGTTAAAATTAACGTGTTTTTGAACCTTTTGGCCTTCCATACGCTGATAGACGCCTGCTTTCAATTGCTCCCGTGTGTATCCGTGCAAGCGCTCGGTGAAGTGTCATTGATGTTTATTTACAATTGATCATTGTAGCCAATCACAGACATATCTGATGAGCATGTGAACACAATGGCCAATCAGAGGTGTTAACAAAACGCTAAGTGCTCAAAGCGTCACATTTTTAAAATTTCAGTCCTGACTTAGTACCAAAGTTGGTACTTGTGACAACACTACTTAGGAATATTTCCTGAAAAAGTGGGTGACACTGTTGCACTTTATTCGCAATGCTTCATGCTAAAGCTAAGTGGATGAATGTAAATGTGTTTTCTGGTCATTTTTGCAAGCTAAGGGATGAGTTGGTTGAAATAGAGCTTCGCACTGTGTCCGTAATGCATATATGTCCAAACCAACCACCAATTTTAAATTAAACCTACTTGTCACTAAACAGCTGGTTGTGCCTGGTTTAAGACACCGACTTTAGTTACCCAGAACATAAACTGGAATATTTCCAAAGAAATCTGAACTTACATTCGTGTAGCATTATGATTGAGTAGCTAGAGAGAAGCAATCAAATAGGGTGGAAACATTAGGCTTTTTTAACCTCGTGCACTGTGGGTGGTACTCGTCTAATGATTAATCATCTGGGTTGTTAACACTGATTGTGGGTTCAGCCTCAAGAACAAGTGACCCAGAAGTAGTTACTGGAATGGCACATAACTACAGGTTACACTTACACTTACCTGCCACAGCGAATCTGAGTGATAAGTAATGTACTCTGTGTAATCATCATGCCACTACACTTTAGTTTATTCACATGGAGCTGCTGTGAGATGATTGTTCAGTACTTTACTGGAGTAAATGGCCGTGACACACTTACTGTACTCAAACAGCATGTGCACAATATGAAATGGTGCCCAGCAGATGGTGAACAGCAGCACAATGGTGATCATCATTTTGACGGCACGTTTCTTCTTCCTGTTTGAACAGTAAAAAAAACGGCAGTGAAGATGCGTTACTGTAATATCACCACCGGTATTGGGTGTGATGCATTACACGTAACTCAAGTTACATAATCAGATTACTTTTTCAAATAACTAGTAAAGTAATGCATTACTTTTAAATTCCCAACAAAATATCTGAGTTACTTTGTTTTCCCATTTCACTCTTCTGTCCCCACGTTGGGAGAAATCAGGAGTAAGTGCAGAGGTGTTGTGTGGTTATTGTAGTTCTAGAATAAATGTGAGCATCTTCTCACTTGCACAAAAACAGATCCAGTATGCCTCAATATGAATAAAAACATTGAAATGTTAAATAATACAAATATACTTTATGCATTTAATCTCACTTTATTAACCAATATCTTTGCTGGTGATTTTTTCGATGATCCAATTCAACCATACTAATAAGATTCTGAAAAAAACTTTAGTTAAACATCACATTTTTTTTTTTTTTTTTTTTTTTTTTTTATCATTGCTGAAGTAAGTGTTGATCTTTCTTCATTTGTTTGATCTGCGCCCTCTACTGTACATGCGTGAGTTTGCATTTCCTTCAGCCTGAGGCAAATTCATTTCACTTTTAGTGTGCAAGGGCCTTTATATTTGCCAAAAATATAACTTTTTGGTTGTTGTTTATATAAAAAGCAAGGATTCCAAGCCCAGGTGAGGAAAAGTAACGCAATTAGTTACTTTTGGGGGGAGTTACGCAATTATGCAAAAACGTGTATTCATTCAATGCATTTGTCTTAATGTAATGAGCTTCTGAATTAAAAATAATAATGGTAGCATTTGAAGCCTGTAATGCATTATAAAAGTGTTTTTAATCATGCCTTGTAATGCACTGTATGATCTCATGAACAATTGTAACCACAGTTATGATACATTATAATACTCATCTATTCATTGTTGAATTTTCATTTGTAAATGCATCACATTATGGATGTAAAATAGGTTGGGTCTGTTTTGACACTTTGTACCTAGAGATTTTGTTGATCTCTCTGTGGTTCATGGTGCTGAGAACAGAAGAGTCTCCTACACGTTTCCGGATCCAGAGCTCGATCCCGATGCGGCTGTAGAGGAAGAGCATGGCAGCCAGCGGCAGCAGGAACAGTGCCACCATGATGAAGGTGGTGTAAACCTGACGGTGCACCAGCGAATGCCAGCGCTCCTGGCAACACACATGGTGGTGGTCGTACAGGAAGTCATACTTCACCTGAGGAACACAGATAAGAGAGTAAACCTAATTGGTATTCATTTAAAGGAGCTGTAAACAATTTATTTTGGTGTAGGATGCATAAAATCTCCTTACTGTCTGTTCAGGAATTGCTGAAATGTGCATCTTTTAAATAAAGTCGGCTTGTGCTTCTCTGAATGTCAATCTTTTTTCAAACTTATGGATATTTTTGTGTGTGTGTGTAGAGATGGTGGAACAGTTGCAAAAGCACTGAAATTGATTACACCAGCGTAAATTCAATCACAAACCACACAGGATTAACTTTAAAGAAAGGAGAAACTTTAAATCTAGAATTTATCATGCAATTGTTGAACTTCTTCTCTTAGGCTACTATGCTTTATGAAACTTTTATGTTTTTGTATCATTCCAAACATGTCAGACATCGTTAAACAGAAAAGAGCGGTGCTAAGGTTCTTCAAAAACATTTGCACATCAGCTTTAAAGGTCACAAGGATGAGTAATGACTCATTAATTATGCCTTGTAATGCACTGTATGATCTCATGAATAATTGCAACCACAGTTACAATAAATTATAATACTCATCTATTCATTGTTACACCTGAAATTGGTTTTGTTTAAATTCATTATACTTTATGAAGGTGTAATCTGCAAATATAATGCAATTTAACTTACAAATATTTATGAAAACAATGCATTGCAATGTACAATACGAATGGTTATATAATGCATTATACATAAATGCTTCAATTAAAGTGTTACCAGAATATACAGCAAAATAAGCTTGATTTTATCCACTGGACTTTGATTGTAAGCTCAGTACTACTTTTCATCTCCACTGATTTCAAGGACACAATTATGTGGCACCAGCATGTTTGATCTGCTAATGGACTAAATTATAATTTTCACATGTTAAAGCAATTAACCTTGTGCTTGTTAAATGTTATCGGCTGACTGTAATTAACTTGCAGTGATTTTCAATTAAACCGTTTATGTGGCTGCTTTCGGTTCCTTTATCAGCTCTTTGGGTGACGGCACTCACCTCTAACTGTTGCACAAACAGCATCGGTGATCCCACCATGACCGCAGCGATCCACACCAGCCCTGCATAGATGTATATAAAACTGGTCATTAGTGGATTCTTCACCATGAGCTCATCCTGTTAATGAAGAAGAGAAATGCAGCGCTGCATATACCTGAACCTAGCTGACTAAACCTTGAGAATAGCCCTCGGGGGAGCCGTTCATATTTGCACATGCAAACGACAAACTAGTTTTCATTGTGTCACTGTACTGCTTACATTTGTTTAATGATGTTTTATGCTGTCCATTGCTTTTTAATGATAACTTATAAATCTTTAAAGACAGGTCTACTTTGAACTACAAGGTTGTGAATTGGTGGTGTTTAGTAATTATTTTAGCTTTAAGACATTGTTTAACAGAGGAGTTCCTGGTGGAAAAAATACATTACCCATGATTCTGGCATTGTAGTACTTTCTCTCTCATTTAAGCTGCTAAGTTTAAAGTATTGTACTTTTTTTTTTTCTTTTTGTACAACTGAGGTCTCTGTCTCTCTCTTTCTAAAAAAAAAAAAAAAAAAAAAAAAAGACAACCGTTGCAATCTATTTAGAACATTTTGGAATGTTTGTGGAAATCTGTGGATTTTTTATTTATTTATTTTTTGGTAATTTTAGAACTTTATATTCCTCTATATGAATAAAAACAATCAACTGCAAACTCAGAATGTTTCACAAACCTGCAATAAAGAAATGTTAAATAATACAAATATACTTGATGTATTTAATCTCACTTTATTGACCAATGTCTTTGCTGCTGACCTTCGATAATCCAATTCAACCATACAAAAAAAAAATGAATTTAGACAAACATCACATTTGTTTCTTCTTCTGCGAGATAAAAAGTCAGAATTGCAAGTTATAACATCAGAATTGCGTGTTATAAAGTCAGAATTGTGTGATATAAAGTCGCAAATTCTGACGACTTTTCTTGCAATTGTGAGATGTAAACAATTGAGAGGACGTCAAATATACACTATTACACTCATTATTCTGAGAAAAAACATTTTTTCCCTCACAACTGCACATTATAACATGCAATTGCGAGTTTATATCTCACAATTCTGACTTTATAACTTGCATTTGTGAGTTTACATCTCGCAGTGCTGAGAAAAAAGTCAGAATTGTGAGATAAAAAGTCGCAGTTACCTTTTTTTATTTTATTTCATGGTAGTAAGTGTTTGTTTCTTTCTTCGTTTGTTTGAGTAGCGCCCTCTACTGTAAATGTGTGAATTTGCATTTCCTTCAGCCCAAGGCAAATTTGTTTAAAGGTGCCGTAGAACCAGTTTTTACAAGTCTAAGGTGTCCCCTGAATGTGTCTGAAGTTTCAGCTCAAAATACCCGATAGATCTTTTTTTATTATTTTTTTTAACTGGCTATTTTGAAGCATCATTAAATATACAACGATTCAGGCTGCGGCCCCTTTAAATCCTCGCGCTCCCCGCCCCCGAGCTCTCGACTATCCGCTTGTTAAGTCGTGACGTAAGGAACGCCGTTTCCGGGTCCAAGCCTCGACTCGTTTCACTTGAGAATGCCATCAATGACCGTTTATGAGCGCTATTTATTCATATTAAATATCAATCATTTAAAAAAGTTAAACATTTTAAATACTTACAGTCTACACAACAGTCTCCGTGCTCACAGCGTCACAGATATTTATATTTTAATGATTTATAAAAGATGAATCATTGTCTGGCCATCTGGAATTTTGATATGGAGATAAAGGTTGTAATTATATATTTTTTTGTAGTATTACACCACATCGTGTATGTATATTAGCACCATTTGTTGTTTTCTTGTGGTATGAGATAGAGCGTTAGGACCCGGAAACGCTGCCGCGTGACGTCAGACTTAACAACCGGATAATACAGTGCATTTACAAAGTTCACACAGCTAATATAACCCTCAAATAGATCTTTACAAGATGTTCGTCATGCATACTGAATGCATGCATCAGATCGTGTGAGTACAGTATTTATTTGGATGTTTACATTTGATTCTGAATGAGTTTGATAGCGCTCCGTGGCTAAAGCTAACATTACACACTGTTGGAGAGATTTATAAAGAATGAAGTTGTGTTTATGAATTATACAGACTGCAAGTGTTTAATAATGAAAATAACGACGGCTCTTGTCTCCGCGAATATAGTAAGAAACGATGATAACTTTAACCACATTTAACAGTACATTAGCAACATGCTAACGAAACATTTAGAAAGACAATTCACAAATATCACTAAAAATATCATGATATCATGGATCATGTCAGTTATTATCACTCCATCTGCCATTTTTCGCTGTTGTTCTTGCTTGCTTACCTAGTCTGATGATTCAGCTGTGCACAGATCCAGACGTTAATACTGGCTTGTGTAATGCCTTGAACATGGGCTGGCATATGCAAATATTGGGGGCGTACATATTAATGATCCCAACTGTTACGTAACAGTCGTGTTATGTTGAGATTCGCCTGTTCTTCAGAGGTCTTTTAAACAAATGAGATTTAAGAAAGGAGGAGGAAACAATGGAGTTTGAGACTCACTGTATGCCATTTCCATGTACTGAACTCTTGTTATTCAACTATGCCGAGGTAAATTCAATTTTCCATTCGATGGCACCTTTAATTTTTGGGTAACACTTTATAATAACGTTCAGTTATAAGTCATTTATGAATTATTAGTTAATGATTAACAAACCATTTACAAAACATGAACAAACATTTATAAATGATTGATAAGTGATATACTAATATTTTAGGAATGTTTTATAAATTCAGTTATAAGTCATTTATAAATTATTTGTTAATTATGAACAAATAATTTACAAAACATGGCTATACGTTCATAAATGATTAATAAATGATATGTTAACATTTTACGAATGTTTTATTAGTTCAGTTATGAGACACTTATAAGTTACTAGTTAATGATGAACGAATCATTTACAAAACATTACAATATACATTCATAAATGATTAACAAGTGTTATGCTAACAATTTACAAATGTGTTGTAAGTTATCTTAATTAAATAAATCAAACAGATCATTAGTAGATGGTTTATAAGTTATTAGTCAAAACATTATTTATCACTTATAATAACTGAAGTATTTAAGACAAAATTGTTTTAGTATCATTATCTCAATAAACAATTGTTAATCATGAACAAATGAAGAACAAACCATTAGTAAATGCTCAGTATATGTTTTATTGATGAAGTTGTAAGCTGGTCTGTGTTCAAAAGCACAAACATGCAGGTATGCTAAAGCACTATTTTTAAGAAGAGTAATTTATTTGTTTTGAAGTGGATAAACATTTATAAATGCCTTACAGTCAGGTGATTCCAGTGGATTATATTAAATCCTTTCACTCATCAGCACAAACTTGTGTTCTGTGTGGAGTGTGCGGGGTCTAGTGATGAAGTCAACCTCTGATCCGGATTTACCTTCCACTGAAGCTCACATCAGATGCAGAGAGTTAAACACTCCATGTGTGTCAGAGCAGACAGCTGTCTATACCCTCACCAGTCAGCACTTACACTGCACTACACACTACAAAGTGTTCAACACCTGTTATAGATGATGTGTAAATGCATGAATAAATCATTTACAAAGCTTTCTGCATACCCTATTCTAAAGTGTAAACTATTCATCACTTATAAATGTGTTACATATCATTTATAGACCTTTCTTACCTGTTACAAATTATTTGTATATGTATACAAGTCATTTATAACACTTTCTGCATACCCTATTCTAAAGTGTAAACTATTCATCACTTATAAATGTGTTACATATCATTTACAGATTTTCTTTATTAATTATGTACAAACTGCAATTTGTAAATTTACCATTTATTTGCCATATGCAAAGTATATCTTTCAGTTACAGGATGTAAAAATCTATACAAATCCCGATATTTAAATTATATATTTTCATATAAAATTTATAATATTTTTATGCAAATATATTTTACTATTATATAGATTTCTTTGAGCCCCTAACTCACCCCTTATACCTAAACATGACCACTTTTTAGCCACTTCACAAAAATAAAAACACAATATAGTTATATTAACAGTGACTGTTATCTTAGTTGATATACTGTTGTATGAAAAGAATAATTTTAAGCTCCCTACTCCACCCTATAACCTTAAGCATAACCATTTTGACAATATACGTAGTGGCAGATAAATGCATAGACATGTTTATTATAATGTCTATGGATAAATGTACATTAGTCACAATAATTTATTTAAAACATTACAAAAAGCAGTATACAGAACAGACAAAATGACGTGTGTGCTACATTACCAGCAAAATGACAGCAAATCATAATTTTGTGTGAGTAACAGAATGAAATTAAAGTGTTTAATCGCTGCAAACATTCCTCTGATCTGCATTTCCATCCTTTTAAGCGTCGCGCTGAATCTAACACAGCAACTTAAATTCGGCATGTCGCAAACACTCTGTGGTAGTTGCAAATCATATGTGACAGACAATAAGGAGCGAGGTTTGACGTCATTGCCGCAAACCTGTGTTGTATTGTTAGACGCGCCAATTTCAATTTGAAAGTTATGAAACGACGGATTGATACGATTATTAATGTATAATGGTTATATTATGTTATAAGAATCTTTTCCTCACACGATGGCATCGTACGACTTCTGAAGACTTGAAAATAATGCACAAAATAATGGACTACGTTTATTATCAGTTTATGGTGCGTTTTCATTTTATGGTGAGGAGCTGTTCCATGAAAAACAAGATTAAAATTAAATGATTAAGTGCTGGTTAAACGGCGGCAGAGTGTTGATTTATTTATTTAGTTTTTTAAGTAATGTAAATTTTAGCCTTTGGTAAAGTGATGGAGTGAGATGGATCATGTAACAGGAACATCTGCAAATGATATGTAACACATTTATAAGTGATGAGTAGTTTACACTTTAGGGGATGCAGAAAGTGTTATAAATGACTTGTATACATATACAAATAATTTGTAACAGGGAAGAAAGGTCTATAAATGATATGTAACACATTTATAAGTGATGAACAGTTTACACTTTAGAATAGGGTATGCAGATAGCTTTGTAAATGATTTATTCATGCATTTACACATCATCTATAACAGGTGTTGAACACTTTGTAGTGTGTAGTGCAGTGTAAGTGCTGACTGTTGAGGGTATAGACAGCTGTCTGCTCTGACACACATGGAGGGCCCTATCTTGCACCCAGCGCAATTGACTTTGTACACCGACGCATGTGTCATTCCTATTTTGCACCCGCGCAAAGCGCGCTTTTCCCTCCACAGAAGCACGTCGCTAAACTAGTGAATGAACTTGCGCTCCCTGGGCAGTTCAGCGCAAAAAAGGAGGCATGTTCCGGCGCAAACAATCCCTGGTGCTATTTTGCTGTTCCATTAAACAATTGCGCCACTGACCAGACAAAACCTAGTCTAAAGTCAGTGGCGCGTTGCGCGTTGTTCATTATGCTATTTTAAGGGCGCGTGCTTGACCATAATGTATAGCGTGCACAACGCGCATACACTTTGCTCATGTAATCTACACAGATGCAACAGTTATTTTTGCAAATCATATGTTACACTAAAAAAATATTAACACATGAGATGACGGAAATCATTGTGGTGTGCCACGAAGATGTGAAAAAACCTATTTAACCGACGCTATTTTGGGTGGGTTTCTCCCATCCCCATACAACACAACTTCTCTGTCTTTCA
The DNA here is from genome assembly GCF_024489055.1 of Chanodichthys erythropterus. Lineage (NCBI taxonomy): Eukaryota > Metazoa > Chordata > Actinopteri > Cypriniformes > Xenocyprididae > Chanodichthys > Chanodichthys erythropterus. Next base: position 2,047,613 of record NC_090239.1, on the reverse strand, counting down.
CTGCTCTCACAAGAACATCAGTCTCCTCGGCTGTGAACCGCTCCTGGCGTGCGCCTGGTAAATACGCCATAATAATAGCAATCCATAATGGAACTCGCGCACCTGCTTTTAAAGGGAATGTTGGATGACGCTCTGATTGGTTTATTTCACGTTACGCACCAAACCACACCTATGAATAATGAAGCTACTTCAGACCAACCCATTTTAGATTTGCGCCGGGCGCAAGAGCCATTTATCCCATAAAATAGCAACAGCGCCGAGACCTGCCCACAAAGTTACTTGCGCTTTGACACTTGCGTTTCAGATCGTTAAAATAGGGCCCGGAGTGTTTAACTCTCTGCATCTGATGTGAGCTTCAGTGGAAGGTAAATCCGGATCAGAGGTTGACTTCATCACTAGACCCCGCACACTCCACACAGAACACAAGTTTGTGCTGATGAGTGAAAGGATTTAATATAATCCACTGGAATCACCTGACTGTAAGGCATTTATAAATGTTTATCCACTTCAAAACAAATAAATTACTCTTCTTAAAAATAGTGCTTTAGCATACCTGCATGTTTGTGCTTTTGAACACAGACCAGCTTACAGCTTCATCAATTAATTAATAAATTATAAATTACTTATAGCTAAATTAATAAAACATTTTTAAAATGTTAGTATATCATTTATTAATCATATATGAATATATATTAATGTTTTGTAAATGATTTGTTGAACATTATCTAATAATTTATAAATGACCTATAACTGAATTAATAAAACATTCATAAAATGTTAACATATCACTTATCAATCATTTATGAACATATAATCATGTTTTGTAAATGATTAGTTCATCATTAACTAATAATTTACAAGTGACTTATAACTGGACGTTATTATAAAGTGTTACCAATTTTTTTTATTGTGCAAGGACCTTTGTATTTGCCAAAAATATAACTTTTTTTTTGTTAAAAAAAAAGCAAGGAAGCCCAACCCAAGTGAGAAAAAGTAACGCAATTAGAGTAATGCAATATTGTAACGCATTACTTTTAATCAATTTTCGATCTTTCTCTATATATCAGTCCACAGACCTCTAAATGAAACCACTTACATTAGAGAGCACAGCGGTTTGTGGATATAATGATGTTCTCCATCCTTTAGAAATCTGGATACGCTGCAGTGACTAATGGGATTTACATCATCAGGACTTTGAGAGGCACTAGCTCATGAGCAGCCTACTGAGATGACATTGAAAAGTAAGAGGGATTTGTGATGCCATCTGGAAATGAAAGTCGCTTCAGTAGTGCAACAAGTTTTCCCAGGACCTTAAGTGGAGTCAAATCAGATTTTTCGGGCTTTTTCGGGCATTTTAAGAAAGTAAACAGAGGTGAGCGTGTGGGTGTTTCACCTTACCTAACATTTTGTAGGCTCGCTTCGGCGTGTACTGCCTTTTCATTTTGAGCGGATAAACAATGCCCTGGTATCTCTCGACAGCGATGCAGGTCATGGTGAGGATGCCGGTTACGATGGCAGTGGTCTGCACAAAAGGAACGGTCTTACATACTAGAACCCCTGCACGTACAACACAAAAACAAGATAAACACACACAGTGAAAGCCTGAAGACACTTTATAGCAACTGATATCTACAGATGCCTGATATTTATCATACAATTTATGGATAGTAAAAAACTCATTCTGTACCTAAAATCCCTAACAAAATTTAAAACAGAATATGTTTATTAAGAATGCTTTTAAATTGCTAATAATATCACAATGACCAAATATCAGCAGTTTGAATGGTTTATTACTATCTAACATACAATTAAAAAGCCTTCCAGACATGGAAAAATGTTTTTACTTTTATGTAATTTGCAAACCCATTGTGCATTACGTTTCTTATTGCTTTGATAATATTAACAGAATCAGTTCTGGATAAGTTACCCTAAAAAGTAATGAATTACTAGCTATTAATTATATCTTCAATGGTGTAATTAGATTACTGATTACTTCTTCTTCTTCTTCTACTACATTTCCTTCTTCTTCTTCCACAGAAATGCTTGCAGGAAAGTTATGAAATTTGGCACACAGATAGAGGCCAATCTGAACTTTAACCACAGCAATTTTGGAATCTCTAACTCAATCTCTCTAGCGCCACCAACTGCCCAAATTTACACTCAAGTTTGTGCTAATAACCACCATGTGATGTCATTTTCTGACATGAGCATTTTTCCACCATTTTGAATTCGTTTTTCAAACTCCTCCAAGACCATTCGTCTGATTTTAATGAAAACTGAAGTAGATAGTCTTCAGACCATGCTGAATTAAAGTTGATTCATCAAAACGCTCTTGAATAATACATGAACAAATTTGACGAAATGAATATGAGGCTGTATCTCCGCAATGCTTTAGTCAATTCTGACCAAATTTGGTGCGTGTTATGACAACCATGACCTGATGGTACCTGCAGAATTTCGGCACAATGCCACCTAGTGGTGAAGAGATAATGAAAATTGCTTATAACTTCTGAACGGTTTGGCTAAAAATCTCTTTAGATTCGGTCCAGCATGCCGAGTTGAACAATCCCAATTTTTACACATATCAGCCATTTTGGACGACGACCATTTGGAATTTTGTGGTGAAATGCTATTTTTTACGAATGCATTAGCTTATCATTACAATTCAGTAAGTGTAATCTACACCATGCCCTGAATGTACTAAAGAAGATGACCGTTTGGTCAAAAGTTATAATGAAATTTCCAAAAATCAGGGATGCAAACAGGTAAGAGGGGAAAAAGGTGAGAACATTGCGCAGGGCCGGGGAATGCTGAGCACAGAATTTTTTTTTTTTTTTTTGCTTTACATGCTCATTTGTAGTTACTTAAAGGGTAATAAAAATAAATGAAAAATCCCTTAATGTCCAAAACTGTAATTTTTCGCACAAAAAAATAACATATTGTTCCAACATTTTACCCAAAATCAATATTTGGTTAAAACCTAATGTTATAAATAACGAAATGCTATGCAGGATATGTAAGACAATATTGGCTGATTAGACTGCTGTACTGTTTGCCACATCTCAGACTTCAAATACATAAAATATTACATAGTTTTTAAAGTAAAGAGTAAAGGAAACACTGTACAGTACTTACTAAAACAAAAAGTTCTTTATTTACCCTGGTAAGACCCCCCTACCCCCCATAAAACACTGTCTCATTGGATCTGGGATATGCAAATCCCATAGGTGACCTATTTTGATCTCAAAAAGGTGAGTTCTCACTGAAAAGGTGAGGAGTTTGCATCTATGAAAAATGCATATAACTTTTGTTTAAATTAGCCTATTGTAATAAAACAAAATATTCTAATAGATTCCTTGGGTCATGCCGAGAACATAGATACCAATTTTGTATCTATAGTCGGCTGAACTTCCTGTCCACCATTTTGATTTTTTTCTTAAAAAATTGACTTTTTCTAACTCCTTCTAGACTGTTTGTCTGATTTCGAGTCTGATGATCTTCAGACAATGCCAGCAAAAAGTTAAGGATATCGTGTAGATAGACAAAACCATTTTCATGTACCGCTTCAACTAATTTGATGGCATGATGCCAAAATGACTCTGAGGCAATGCAATGCTTTGGCATATTGACACCAAACTTTGCAAGTGTCATAGACCCTTTTCATATTTCTGGGTTTCTCAGAAGCGGAAGTCGTCATAGTTGGGTAAAATTATATAGCGGTGAATGAGAAAATACATTAAATATATTTTTTGTTTAAAAATCTCCACAATAGTGTTTTCACAACTTTCAAAAAGAGGAAAAAAATAGAAAGCGATTTATAACAGCAGTCAGAAGAGAGAAAGATGTCAGTTAAGCAAATATTTGCTTCCCAAGTTTTAAAGTTTCTCAAACTCAAACTTTAGATTCAGACCTGAAGCGTCTCTTTAACTGAACCCCACAGGAAAACATCCCTTATAAAATATATTTGCTGCGATACCAGACAGAAATGGTGTCCGATGATGAAACCTTGGGATTTTTTAAACATACATTCGTGAATTATTGCCATATTTATAAATCTATATTTATCGAATCAATATTTATATCATGTACCAATGTACTTTGTAAGATTTAGTCAAACCAAACATTTCTTTATATTTTTTGATATATTTTTACTAGTGGGTTCAGGACATTGTAGTTCATTTATGTAAGTGAGGATAGCAAAATAAAGTAAACTGTGACATATTATACCCAAACATTCTTCATGCAGTGGACTACCAGTAAAAATGATTCAGACACTTTGACCTGACCATGTTTTGCTTAAGTGTTATGAGATATTTTTTTTCTGACACAGTTTAACTCTGAGATCTTGTTATATTTTATTATTTTTTAAATTATAGTGAATTAACTGTATTAATGAATGAAATGTTCAAGGTGTCTGAATACATTTTGATACATTTTCTGTGTCTGTGTATAATATTATGATGATATTATGACGTACTAAGTCTCTTTTCTTATAATTTTGACTTTTAGGTCATAATTGACAGTAGCCTGTCATAATTTTGACTTTTTGTTGTTTTTATGTCTTATGACAAAGTCAAAATCCTGAAATCTTAGAATGTCATAATTTCGATTTAATGTAAATTTCGACTTTTAATATCATAGGCTAAGTAATTATAGTTATAAATATCATAATTTCAACTAGGCCTGTCATAGTTTCTGACTTTTTGTCAATGTTGACTTTTTAATGTAATATATATGTATATTAGTGTATAAATCATGGGAAAAAAAATTATATATATAATTTTATATATATATATATATACAATACATATGTGTGTGTGAGTGTGTGTGTAACAAACATATTCAACACATTTTTCAGCATTAAGTTTTTAGGTTAAACTTATATATATATATATATATATATATATATATATATATATATATATATATATATATATATATATGCTATTATGCTGTCACTAATATGTAACATGTATATTTCAAGTGCTGTGACTGGTCACTTCTTTCATGTTTTACCATTTTAATCACCTTTTTATATCAATTTTAAATTGTCCTGCAGTGTAACAAATGATTTCACAAACCTACTAATATTCCTTATAGCCTCTTAATTAATATGAGATCATTAAAAAACAGCATGTATGAGAAAGAAATGTTTAAAAAAAAAAACATCAACATTTAAGGTTGAAATTGACATGTTTTATATGCGCCACCTGCTCCAATAGTGTTTGCTTAGATGACATAATCACTACGTATTTTAATTAATATGAGCTTATAAACTGAAGAATATCAAGAAATGTTTAAATAGTTTGAAGAACACAGCAGCATGTCATTACTTCTCGGTGTTTGGTGACTTTTAGTATCATGCCAACTACCGTCTTCATGTCAATAAATGACTAATTAAAGTGATTAAAATGATTTTAAGCAGACTGACCTCCCAGCCACTCTGATGAGATGTTCTGCAGCAGTGTGAACGGGATGCAGAAGAAGGTGATGAGCAGATCACTGACCGCCAGCGAGCTGATGAAGATGTTGGTCGCCGTGCGCATCGCGCGCTTACGCACCACAATATAAACCACCAAACTGTTTCCAACCAGCGCCAGCACGAAAATAATCACGTACATGACGACAAATGTGGTTTTGGCTCCGGCAGGGAGTTCGGGGATGTAAACCAGAGGCTGGATGTCGTAGGTATCGATGAATTCCTGCCGGGAGAGGTTGTAGTACTGCAGGAGTTCCTGGAGCACCTCAGGAGTGATCTTCGTAGTGGCCGTCATCTCTGTGGACGAAGACATCTCGCTTTCTTGCTTACATTAATCACATACAGACGGGAAAAGTACAAATCCAGTCATCTGGTGACGTTTAGTGAACTGTAATAAAATCCCTGCTCCTGTCAGGATGTTTTGTGAGGTGCGCGCGCGCGAGAGAGAGTCTGTGGGGAGCGTCAGTGCGCGTTCACCAGTACTGTATCTGCCACCAATAGGCTACAAAATAGGGCTTGAAACTCTTATTTATACCTCATAAGAAAAATCATGTTTTTGTCATTCATAATTATGATACAAAACGTCGAAATGATCGCATGCTAAATCTCTTATCTCATAATTTCTACTTTTAGATCATAATTTATAGTAAATACTATAGTGTTTTTGAACCATACTATAGCAAATTATAGTATACTGTATATATTGTAGTATTTACCACACTTTGTTAATGAATGCTACAGCATACTGCAGTATTAACCATAGTATACTTTAGTTTTTACTATAGTGTAATGTAGTATAATATAAACTATAGTTGTAGAAATCTTAGTACAGTATTGGGTACAGTCATTTGTTTATATTACTATAGAATTACCACAACAAATTAATTCAAGTGCTTTACTATAGTATGGTTCAAAAACACTATAGTATTTACAACAAAAATACTATAGTAATTTATAGTAATGTTAATTTCTACGTTTTAATGTAGGTTAATATATGTATATTAATGGTGTCAAATCGATTAATCATGAATGTGTATATATATATATATATATATATATATATATATATATATATATATATATATATATATATATATATATATAATATACACACATATGCAGTATGGGTCAATGACGTGATGGGTTTTCTGTCCAAAGGCCTTATTAATAATAAAAACAAAGATATGACATCTGAAGTACGTAAGGTAGAACAACTAGATCTCTTTTATTGAATCCAAAAGGTTTTAATTATATTTAGCTACATATAAAGGTATTTTAAAGATTTTGAAGTGTCAAAAGGTCATTCGGTTTAACCGTCCAATACAGCCATTTCATTTGTGATTAAAATATGTTAAAATGTAATAAATGTATGTATTTTTTTATTCTGGCATGATTTTATAATATCATATATCAACATCAGTGCAAAATGGTGTTAAAATTATGTGTAGAAGTCGTTGCTTTGTTATGAGAAAGAATGTCCGGAAAAATAAAATTTCATTGATGTCATTCGGGGTAACCGATATAAAGAGATCATTTTGGATCAAGTCATGTGGTCAATATCATGTGACAGGATGTGACATCATTCAGACACCTGCACAGGATCACATGGTCATGAAGCAAAGTAACTAACTCTCTTTTAACTATTTGATAAATTCATGTTTTCACTTGATCCATATGCATGTCCCGAAACATCAGGTCATTCGGTGCAACCGCTATAAAACATGGAAAATGTTGTAATATTTTAAAAACTTGTACTAAATATAAAATGTTTGATTGTCCTTTGCTAGATATCAGCCTGTTAGCATTGTTTGAAAATATCGTCATTCTGTATAACCAAAATTTTGGTTAAACCAAATGACTTTTTTGGTGACAAATTTCATCCATCTTGTAAAAAATGACAAAAGCAGTGTTAACAAATCATAAAAACCACATAATCTCATTGTTAACACTTAAAAAAATTAATTATATGTCCATTAGTTTTTTTTTTTTACAATTTAAAAACCTTATTTGTCAGTGACCCATATACACACACACACATACATGTATATATTTACAAACATATGTATGTTTATGTGCGTATATATATATAAACTTTTATGTTAGATGCGATTAATATCGATTAATCAATTTGAACGCACTAATATGCACACACACACACAATTTATGTACGTTTTCTTCAAACAACAACGTGTTGACATTTTCAATTATTTGTGTGCATTCAGTCGGCATGGGTCAATTTATCACATGCAGAGGCACTGTATATTGAGCTATTAGAGTTGTTGTTCAACCTGATAATACCTATGTAAGACACACGTCATATGGTGCAGAAAATTACTGTAGAGTGCTCGTGATTGATGTACAAAAGTGGGGGCCACAATTGGCACACATCAGAAATGGTCACGGTAGTTTATATTCAGTTGATTGTTGAAGTTGTTCAGTTGTTATATTCAGTTGATTGATCCTTCTTTTTGTGAACAAACATCTCTCAAATCTATATTTAATCCCCATATGTTCACATAACCCTTGTGTCCAAACTTTAATCCTTCACAGAGATTAAAGTTTAATGCATTTACTTGAGCTCATGACTAATCAAAGTTGCTTAAAATAATGAAAATGAGTAGGTCGAGGTGTTTTATCAGTCTCTGAGCAGCTCTGCTATTGGAGCTTTAGGGTTCCTTTGTTCAGAGTCTCCAAGCAACAACAGCAAACATCAGAAGGAACACAGTGAACTGAGGTGAGCAGCGTATTTTATAGGAATTGCACTTATACATGAGGTACATTACGTGTTCAAAAATCAATAAATGCATGAATGAAGACTTCTAAAATCTTTAAGAGGTCTTTTGTGTGTCTAAATAGCTAAAATGATGAAGTCTAAGTACATGATATTTCCTTTTGTGCCAAAGCACGCGAGTAAAGCTCTTGAAACCCTTTTATCTGTGAGTGACTGCTGTTGTGCATTAAGCTTGTTTAACTGGTGAACTTTTTGCTGCTGTAAAAGGAATATATTCAAACATGACCTTGGAATTTTCCTTCCAGAGATTATGGAGACATCAGATGAGCGGGTGAACGAAAGTCTGCCGAGGACAGGCCTGCGGAAGAGTCCTGAGTCTGTGCAACACGAGAAGCCGCTGTTTGAGAGCGCGGGCACGAGCAGGACCACCACTAGAGGCAGCCTTCGCTTCGGGACCCTCAGCCATCACTCCTTCTTCTCCAGACACAATCCTCATCCACACAGAGTCAGGCATTTGCAAGGTGAGCCGCTCCGGACACACAGACCTGTGTCAGTACTGTTATATTGGAACATTCAAAAATGTGTTCATGCTTATTTGTAATCTGTTCGGGTCAACCTGCTTTTTAAGTTCAGACGTGAAAATGCACTGAATCGCAGTGTGATTTCTGAGAAACGCTGTTGAAAGTGGATCAGACCGAGCACTGTAAGACACTTGTAGCCAATCAGCAGTAGGGTGTGTGTCCACTCATGATGGGGGAGGAGAGTGAGAGAGCCAATCAGCAGTAGGGGGTGTGTCCACTCATGATGGGGGAGGAGAGAGCGTGAACCAGTCAGCAGTAGGGGGCGTGTCCACTCATGATGGGGAGGAGAGGGAGCCAATCAGCAGTAGGGGGCGTGTCCACTCATTATGTGGGAGGAGAGAGTGAGTCAATCAGCAGTAGGGGGTGTGTCCACTCATGATGGGGGAGGAGAGAGCGTAGGGGGCGTGTCCACTCATGATGGGGAGGAGAGGGAGCCAATCAGCAGTAGGGGGCGTGTCCACTCATTATGTGGGAGGAGAGAGTGAGTCAATCAGCAGTAGGGGGTGTGTCCACTCATGATGGGGGAGGAGAGAGCGTGAACCAGTCAGCAGTAGGGGGCGTGTCCACTCATGATGGGGAGGAGAGGGAGCCAATCAGCAGTAGGGGGCGTGTCCACTCATTATGTGGGAGGAGAGAGTGAGTCAATCAGCAGTAGGGTGTGTGTCCACTCATGATGGGGGAGGAGAGTGAGAGAGCCAATCAGCAGTAGGGGGTGTGTCCACTCATGATGGGGGAGGAGAGAGCGTGAACCAGTCAGCAGTAGGGGGCGTGTCCACTCATGATGGGGAGGAGAGGGAGCCAATCAGCAGTAGGGGGCGTGTCCACTCATTATGTGGGAGGAGAGAGTGAGTCAATCAGCAGTAGGGGGTGTGTCCGATCATGATGGGGGAGGAGAGAGCGTGAACCAGTCAGCAGTAGGGGGCGTGTCCACTCATGATGGGGAGGAGAGGGAGCCAATCAGCAGTAGGGGGCGTGTCCACTCATTATGTGGGAGGAGAGAGTGAGTCAATCAGCAGTAGGGGGTGTGTCCACTCATGATGGGGGAGGAGAGAGCGTGAACCAGTCAGCAGTAGGGGGCGTGTCCACTCATGATGGGGAGGAGAGAGCGTGAACCAGTCAGCAGTAGGGGGCGTGTCCACTCATGATGGGGAGGAGAGGGAGCCAATCAGCAGTAGGGGGCGTGTCCACTCATTATGTGGGAGGAGAGAGTGAGTCAATCAGCAGTAGGGGGTGTGTCCACTCATGATGGGGGAGGAGAAAGAGTGAGCCAATCACCAGTAGGGGGTGTGTCCGCTCATTATGTGGGAGGAGAGTGAGCTAATCAGCAGTAAGGGGTGTGTCCACTCATTATGTGGGAGGAGAAAGAGTGAGTCAATCAGCAGCAGGGGGCGTGTCCACTCATGATGGGGGAGGAGAGAGAGTGAGCCAATCAGCAGTAGGGGGCGTGTCCACTCATTATGTGGGAGGAGAGAGAGTGAGCCAATCAGCAGTAGGGGGCGTGTCCACTCATGATGGGGGAGGAGAGAGAGTGAGCCAATCAGCAGTAGGGGGCGTGTCCACTCATTATGTGGGAGGAGAGAGAGTGAGCCAATCAGCAGTAGGGGGCGTGTCCACTCATTATGTGGGAGGAGAGAGAGTATTACATTTATTTTAAGCTGTTTTTATCTAAACATTTTCACAGACCCCCTGGTTTGAAAATTTCAGTTCTAGATGACACTATGAATACAAAATCAGGTGATATTAAAGCAATCATACTGAAACAAAGTGTATTTAATAGTTCATTAAACTTTTTTTTAACTCATACAATTTGCAAAAAAAAAACAATAAGGTCTCATTTGTTAACAGTATTCAGTACATTAACTGTCAATTAGCAATATGTTTAGAGCAATTATTAATCTTTGTTAATGTTAGTTAAATTAAATAAAAAAAATGTAATTCTTTACTGTTAACTTTTGATTTTTAAAAAATGTGTTAGTAAATGTTGAAATTCATAAATGCTGTTTATTGTTAGTTAAATGACACCTTTTTGTAAAGTGTTACTGAGATTTTTAGATCATTTCTATCATTTCATAGGTCTAGCAGCACCAGAAAAACAAAACAACTACTGTTTTAGTGCATGTATAATATGCAAAATACGATTGTCAAGCTCCTCAGATTTTCTCATATAGATTTGTTCAATACTAGATTTGTCATAGCCGTGCATTATTTTACTGTCAGAAAGTGCTGATGCATGAGTGAGCACTAAAAGATGTGAAGGTATATTTTGTGATAAATGCCTGAAAGGTTTCATCCAAAAACGTTATTTCTCACTCCTTTATCCTGCTGTCACAGCACTCGAGAATCAGTGGCGAGTAAAATCCCCCTGTAGCAGCAGAATCCTGACAGTCAAAGTATTTTGTGTGGTTTTATGCCTCATTAGCATAACAAAGCCAGCCGTATCTATCAGACGCCCTGTAGCCCGTCACGTGAGGAGAGTGGCAGCGTGTAAATCTGCTCGCTGAATGACTTTAATGGTGAGGTCCTGCATAAACAGACGTGCTTTTACCTCCTTGCGATCAAACACGACTGATTTACACACTTCACGCAGAGTTCTTCCCACTGAATATGTGCAGGTCTGTATTTGAAAACCCTCACCATTCTGCCCACAAGTTACTAATTTAGCCTGAAACATGATATGCAATTACTGTAAGATCGCAGCAACATCAGCCAATAGAATGAGCACAAAAAAGCCTCGGTCCAGATCGGTCTCTGTGGAAATCCATGCAACACACGGGCATCTTAGACCTCCATGCACCATCATCACAGCTGGTTTCTCTGACAGCCTTCCGATTGCAAGAACCTGTGATCATTTCCTTTAGCATCTGTTTAAAACTGACTTTTATACTGTGAACGATCCTGCAGCCACAGCAGGCGCTGTGTGAATCCGGGCCGGGGAGAGATGAAAGTCAAAGTTTGATCACATTTCAAGCACACGCTCTTTTCTTTCCGCAGGGTTGAATGGCAAGCCGGTTTGCATGGTGAATGATGACTGGTACGGCTTCACCCCTCTCTATCCGCATCCACTCATTAAAAGTCAAGTGTCTGCGAGTCGTTCAGCGGCGTTTCTCACACCTGAGGTCGGCTCTGGACCGCGAGCAGGTACAGATGAACATGAACGCTGAAGCTTTTGTGTCTTACAGGAATAGTTCATCCAAAAACTCACATTTCTGTCATCGTTTAATGTTGTGCCAAACACGTGACTTTCTTTATTCAGGGAGCAAAAAAGAAATAAATTGTATTGCATTGTATGATGTTATGAATAATTGTAACCACAGTTATTATAATGCTTATATTACGCTGTTAGAAAGTATAATGCATTAAAACACATGACAATTTGGGATGTAATTTGCAAATATTATGATGCATTTTAACATTGGTTAGAATTATTTATGAAAAGATATAATGCAATGCAACGGACATTATGAATACCGTTATAAAGGGCTTAAGTATGCTTACTTTGAATATTAAACTGTGATAAAACAAAGTATTTTAGCATAAAAATCACATTAAGATAATGAGAAACATGCATTATTTCTGGTGCGTCCAAATCAAGGTGCCTTTAAATGAGGTCAGTCGCTTCATGGCCTCTTGAATAAGGAAAGACCAAAATATCCAAACTGCTTATCAAGATTTGAAGGTGTAATTTAAAATGTATTTATTTTAGGGCTGTCAAATGATTAATCGTGATTAATCGCATACAAAATAAAAGTTTGAGTTTGCATAATATATGTGTGAGTACTGTGTATAATTAATATGTATATATAAATACACACAAATTAATGCATATATTTAAGAAAAATATGTTATTTATGAACAAAATATTTTTATTTATATATAATATAAATTATACATGTATTTGTATTTATATATACATATTACACACAGCACACCCAGGCAAACTCAAACTTCTATTTTGTATTTTTCACGATTAATCGTTTGTTAGCCCTAATTTATTTATATTTATTTTATATTTAATGCTTTTTTAAAAACAAAATTGCATAAGTTCAATATTTTGCATACAACCAAGATTACTGGAGTATGTTTTTCAGTCTTTGTACATAATTTCATGTTTAACTCAACCTAAACATCAAGTGTTAATTGGCATTTCTTTGCAATTATTTTGCATCCTACCCCATTTTTTTCAGTGCATCTACCAGACCACATTTAGAGGATCTTTAGAAAAATAGTTCTGTTTATTTATTTGCATCATCATCAGTGCTTGTTTTCTTGCCCTTTTTGCTCTCCTTCATCGCCCGTGTCTTTCCACAGCACTCATTTCTGAAAGCTGGCGTGAGGAACTGAAGGATTTGGCCACTAAAGTCAGTCTTTCAGCGGCCGCTGATGACAAGAGAGAGGTACTTGACCTTTTCTTTACTGTAGGCATCACAAATGACTAAAACACTGAGTGACGAATGAGAGCTGAAACTTCTCATCTTAAGTGTGAAGTGTTCAGGGAAGACCAACCGTCTTTATGATTCATCCACACACAAAGCGTTAAAGCTGCACTTTAGAAATGTAACACCCACATCAAACATCTTGTTACAGCTTTTCAATCGCAGTGGCACATTGTCAGAAAAGCAGGACCTTTGAGCACAATTCACACAATACAGATGTGACAACTGCTGCCTGTTCACACAGTGAAATCTGATTTCTTCAGATTCAAGGCCGCGATAAACTCACAACAAAGTTATTCGCTTAGAAATAAAACCGTCGCATTCTTTTGAAAATGTCCCGAGTCCTTCACATAAAAATCAGTCTACAGGCTTTCATACATAGACGACCCAGGAAGTCGTTTCAATACAAGTAGCTATGGAGTTTGGTCCTCTGTAGAGGACATTATTTTTGAGTGAATTTCTCTGAAATTATATTTGATAATTATATTTGATAATATTATATGTGAGCGAATTTCTCTGAAATGACTCTCTAGGAGGTCATGGGTTTGATTCCCAGGGAATGCAGTAACTCATAAAAACACTTTTAATTCAATGCAATTTGCGTTTGCCCAATGCATAAATGTAAACTTCTTTTTTTAGCATTTTATGTACCAGTTTTGTGTGCACATTTTTGATGCTGAAAACCCCTGATGCTGAATGAAGCAGATAAATTTGTAGAGGATATTATATTTGAGCGAATTTCTTCATATATTATGCAAATTAGAAACAGTGTATAGATACATTGTATATAAGGGCAAAATATGTTTATGGCCATTTTACACACATATTGCATAAAGCAAAATGGTGTATAAAAATTATTATTTTATTTATTTCATAACATAGTTAAGAATCATCTTTATACAAAATTTGGGGGAAAAAATTTAAATTTAAAAATTAAGTCCTGGTGTGCACTTCAAAAGACATAGTTTAACATATGAATAAAATACAATTTTTGAAAAATGTTATTTTTCCATTTTTTTCTTAAGCTCTCTAAAACAATGTAATGACATGAAAAAATACTTTTTTTTCTGGTCGTCAGGAGGATATAGCCCCTTTAACTTTTGTACAAAAAAATTCTAATTTTAAATGAATTGCCTATGAATTTGGTTTCAGTTGGGTTTATAAAAGTCAGATTTTGTGAAATGACTCTCTAGGTTTGATTCCCAGGGAATGCAGTAACTCATAAAAACACTTTCAATTCAATGCAATTTGCTTTTGCCTAATGCATAAATGTAAACTTCTTTTTTAGCATTATATGTACCAGTTTTGTGTGCACATTTTTGATTCTGGAAACCCCTGATGCTGAATGAAGCAGATAGATTTCACAGGAAAAGCCTGAACACTAAAGTGTTTGTCTGTGAATAAACTCAAAGAAACTCCGAGATGAGGAAGCTCCTCGCAGGAAGACGCAATATTCGGCGCAGTCCGGCCGGATCATCCCCGCCACGTCCTGGGGGGGGAAGAAACGCAGCAGCCGGACGTCACACAAACGCCTGGGGATGCAGCGATGGCAGACGCAGACGCTGGAAGGAGTGGAGCTCAAGGTGAAGCACATTTATCTGAACACATTCATGTCACAGTTTGATGGTTCAGTGAATGTGAACTCCAACTAGTTAGTACACTGTATTGGCATTTTTATTTCCTTTCCTTTTCCAGCTGAAAAAAAAAATTGCTTGAACATGTAAAGAACAAGCCTGGAAGATCAAGTTTGATTAGGCTGGTTTTTCAGCAGGGTTGTGACGAATAATCTTGGAATCACTTGATTCTACTACTAAAAGTTTATATTTCTACCCAAAACTGGATAAAAATTGCATTTGCTGAATTCAACATGCAACCTGATGTGGATAACCATATAGCCAACTACTGTTTAAAATGTCTATCGTCACATAAATATACTATGCAATCTATATACACTGCAGAATATAATAATAATCCATTCTGAGCGCAGCTCCTGAAGCTCTTCTTGTTTGCTCATTTTCAATTTAAGATACGGCGAATATGAAAACAGGACACGGACTGCATGCCAAAGAAATTTAATAAGCAAATCAAATATTTAATTACTATTTCATAATTTGAATATTTGGTTAGCTGGTTTTATCCTGCCCTGTGGGAATGAGCTGCTGACATCAGTCTTCTCTCTCAGGTGCTGGAGCTCTTGTGTCAGATCCTGCAGACCGATTCTCTCTCCATGGTTCAGCAGTGGCTTTTGCTGGCGAGTGACAAAGGTGAACACTTGCCCTTTCATTAGATCGATTAACCAAATAATTAACTGCTTTGAAGATCATTTAAAGACCTTTAGGGCCAGTTCACAACAATGATGAGAACTAGAACGATAACAGTAAAGATACACTTTAAAAATGATTCTGGGTTAAAAATAGCCCAAGTTGGGTTGAAAATGAACAAACCCAGCAGTTGGGTTAAATGTTTGCCTAACATGCTGGGTGTTTTTTTTTTTTTTTTTTAACTCAACTATTGTTTAAAAATTACTTTATGACCAGTTTATGCTGGAAATTAAAAATCAGACACATACTGTAATTTCTACACTCTAAAAAATGCTGGGTTAAAAACAACCCAAGTTGGGTTGAAAATGGACAAACCCAGCGACTGGGTTGTTTTAACCCAGCGGTTGGGTTAAATGTTTGCCTAACATGCTGGGTAGTTTTATTTAACCCAACTATTGTTTGAAAATGACTATATGGCTAGCTTAAAATGAATCTAAAATGAAATTAAAATGTTCATTTATTAAACATTAAACATTTTAATCAAGCAATACAGCCATTTTTAAACAATAGTTGGTTTAAATAAAACTACCCAGCATGTTAGGCAAACATTTAACCCAACCGCTGGGTTAAAACAACACAGTTGCTGGGTTTGTCCATTTTCAACCTAACTTGGGTTGTTTTTAACTCAGCATTTTTTAGAGTTTAGTTTTATTTAACTCAACTATTGTTTAACATTTACTATATTACTTGCTTGAAAGGATCCCAAAATAAGTTGGAATTTAACATTTATTAATTTGTTTAATAAATTAACATTTATAAAGTTTAATAAATAATAATTAAATAATAAAAATCTATACACTCAAAAAAATGCTGGGTTAAGAACAACCCAAGCTGGGTTAAATATGGACAAACCCAGTGATTGGGTTGTTTTAACTCAGCGGTTGGGTTAAATGTTTGTAGTTTTATTTAACTCAACTATTGTTTAAAAATGACTATATGTCTGGCTTAAAATGAGCCCAAAATATGTTGGAAATTAAAAATCAGACACATAATTACTAGAGGCAACAATAATAATCAAAAGATGAACATTCATTAAAAAGCAATTTAATACATGTTTATTATTTAATTATTATTAATTAAACATATTAATAAATGTTATTTTCCAACCTATTTTGGGTTCATTTTAAGTGATCAATAAAGTGATTTTTAAACATTAGTTGAGTTAAATAAATCTACCCAGCAGGTTGGGTTTAAGATTCAACCCAACAGCTGGGTCAAAACAACTCAATCGCTGGGTTTGTCCATTTTTAACCCAACTCGGGTTGTTTTTAACCCAGCATTTTTTAGAGTGTAAAATTGCTTATTAATAAATGTTCACCTTTTGATTATTACTGTTGCCTCTAGTAATTATGTGTCTGATTTTTAATTTCCAACATATTTTGGGTTCATTTTAAGCCATATAGGCATTTTTAAACAATAGTTGGGTTAAATAAAACTAGTTGAGTTAACCCAAACGCTGGGTTTGTCCGTATTTAACCCAACTTAATTCAAAATTTTTAGGGTGTATAGTTCTAAATATCCAGCTTTTTCCTAACAACTGTGTTTTAAATTATGGGAGGCACTTCTGGTTTGAGTTCCACTCAAAAGTCTGAAACAAATCTTAAGGTTGCGCTATAAATAATCTTTATCCTTCAGTTTGACTGAATGACCTGCAAAATTTCCGTCATGTACTATTTTCACATGTCAGGAGAATAAAGAAATACTTGTTATATAACAAGAATATCTATGGTAAGAGTTTTTTTCAGTCCTCTGAAATATTTTATTTCCTGGTATTCTCGCAGTATTCTTGCTGAAAAAGACAACATACACTATTTGTGGTCTGCTCTCCCAATTTACTTTGCGATATATGCCATGAATAATTCACTAGAATGCACTAAAAATATCTTGTTTTCTCCTCAAATCCTCACGTCTCTTTCCAGGTTTTATTCACACAGATGCTTTAAAATGTAAAATGTCTCTAAAGCAGCTAAATATTATATTTGTCGTCTGTCACAATGATGAAAATCACTTTGAATTATCAGGTAAATAACATTTTTGATTAAGGCAACGTTACATAATACAGACATATATTTTTACAGTGATATTTAACACGTCTGTAATATTGCATGGTCTGTTGTAGTCATTTATTAGGGTCAATGACGTGATGGGTCAAATTTTTGTCCAAAGGCCTTAATAATAATAAAAAACAAAGATATGACATCCAATGTATGTAAGGTAGTACAACTAGATCTCTTTTATTGAATCCAAAAGGTTTTAATTATATTTTGCACATATAAGGGTATTTTAAAGATTTTGAAGTGTCAAAAGGTCATTCGGTTTGACTGTCCAATACAGCCATTTCATTTGTGATTAAAATATCTTAAAATGTATATATTTTTTATTGTAGCATGATTTTATAACATCATATATAGTGCAAAATGTTAAAATTATGTTATGAGAAAGGATGTCCGGAAAAATGAATTTCATTGATGTCATTTGGAGTAACCAATATAAAGAGATTATTTTGCATCAAGTCATGTGGTCAGTATCATGTGACAGGATGTGACATCATTCAGACACCTGCACAGGATCACATGGTCATGAAGCAAAGTAACTAACTCTCTCTTAACTATTTGAATTCATGTTTTCACTTGATCCATATGCATGTCCCGAAACATCAGGTCATTCGGTGCAACCGCTATAAAACATGGAAAATGTTGTAATATTTTAAAAACTTGTACTAAATATAAAATGTTTGATTGTCCTTTGCTAGATATCAGCCTGTTAGCATTGTTTGAAAATATCGTCATTCTGTATAACCAAAAGTGTCATTCGGTAAAACCGAAATTCTGGTTAAACCGAATGACTTTTTTTGGTGACAAATTTTGTCCTTCTTGTAAAAAATGACAAAAGCAGTGTTAACTGATTATAAAAACCACATAATCTCATTGTTAATGAAACTTCAAAATTAATTGTATCTCAATTAGTTGTTTTTTTTACACTTTTTAAAAACCTCATTCGTCAATGACCCGTTAATGCTTTTACAGTTTTAAAAGTCCTTTTAATGTTTGTTACTTGAAAAGTGAGTAGAATAAATGTCATATCATTGTGGCTAATTTTTGAAAATGCTTATTATTGTGTTTACATTTCGCTGATTGTTTACAGCTTAACAGAAGTTACTCCCATAATTCACACAGAACGTCATGGGCCTTATAAAAAAGGCGGATAAAAGAACAGCAGAATCCACATCAATATTATAACAAATCACTTTCAGAACTATTTTTTCAATCTGATGAACAATAAAAACACTGACAGCCAATCAGAATCCGTCCTGCTTTAAGAGCTCGAGCTTTTCTGGCTTTAGAGTAACAAAGGCATAGTGTGCAAATAGTGGATTACTACATTTTAAAAGTTAAGTTCAACAAATTGTTATACATGAAGTAAAGTCAACTAAAAAGTGTTAGTTAGGACATTTTTGTGTGTGCATTTAATTTTTAATGAGAGAGTTAAATGTAATGATGTACTTCCTTCAAAATCATCACCACGAACATAACCGGTCAGCACATATTAGTTTCCATTATGAAAACATCTGTGAGTTTATATTTGGACACGGGCCGCTTGTAGATTCGTGTGCTAATGAAGGCTCATTAGATGTGTTTGTGGTGGCAGAGAAAGAGCTGGTTCAGGGGTTACTCCAGCAAGCCATGGCCGACACAAGCTCTCTGACCCAGCAGACGTCTGGATCCCCACTGCTGCCCTTGACGTCTGAAGCTCTGCCAGATCACATGTTCCTCAACTCGTCCATCAGCCAGAGAAAGACCAGGTGACTGTTTCTTGCAGGGTTTAGTGATGGTGTCTTACTATTTTTAGTAACACTGTTCCATCATAGTGAATTACTAGGAACGCATGAGTAATGCAAAATTAACATTCTTCACTGCAAAACATGTTTTTCTTACTTGGTATTTTTGTCTTGATTTTCCCGTAGCACTTTATTT
The DNA here is from genome assembly GCF_024489055.1 of Chanodichthys erythropterus. Classification (NCBI taxonomy): domain Eukaryota; kingdom Metazoa; phylum Chordata; class Actinopteri; order Cypriniformes; family Xenocyprididae; genus Chanodichthys; species Chanodichthys erythropterus. The sequence continues at coordinate 2,028,094 of NC_090239.1, read as the reverse complement.
AGTTTACTTGCGCACAAAAGTACTGAGTAGTGTAAGGTAACTACATGAGTTAAGTTCGGGTTTAGGGGCAAGTTCAGGGTTAGCACCTACTGTACATAGTGTCTTTATAACTACAATAAGTACACAGTATGTTAATGCAAATCAGGACTGTAAAATAAAGTGTAATTACAAAGTACAATGTACTTATGCAGTAATTATAATAACTGGGTAATAACTAGGTAGTAGCTCTGAACCTACCCCTAAACCTTACCCCTGTAGTTGCCAGTATTTTCTTAGGTAAGTACACTGTAAGTACATGTACTGTGAAATAAAATTCAACCTGTTTTCCAGTACAAATATCTAAACTTTCTTAAAGCTGCTGTCTGTCACTTGTTTTTGGTTAAAAATTACCCCAAAATTATTTTAACCAGCCAGTTTTCAAAACTATCTCCTTACCTTAGCCCGATTCACAAAGGTAAGCTTGTAATTAGAGATGCACAGATACTACATTTCTCCACCGATACTGAAAGCTGATTTTTCAAAGTGATATCTGCCGATAACGATACCGATAGTCAATTATTCAGAGTGAAATCTACCGATAAGGATACAATAGTTAATTATTCAGGGTGATATCTGCCGATACCGATAGCGGATTATTCAGAGTGATATCTGCCGATAACAATACAATAGCCGATTATTCAGAGTGATATCTGCAGATACCGATAGTTGATTATTCAGAGTGATATATGCCGATACCAATAGCCGATTATTCAGAGTGATATCTGCCGATACCAATAGTCGATTATTCAGAGTGATATTTGCTGAATACCGATACCAATAGCCGATTATTCAGAGTGATATCTGCAGATACCGATAGTCGATTATTCAGAGTGATATCTGCCGAATACCGATACCAATAGCCGATAATTCACAGTGATATCTGCCGAATACCGATACCAATAGTCGATTATTCAGAGTGATATCTGCAGATACCGATAGTCGATTATTCAGAGTGATATTTGCTGAATACCGATACCAATAGCCGATTATTCAGAGTGATATCTGCCGATACCGATAGTTGATTATTCAGAGTGATATCTGCAGATACCGATAGTCGATTATTCAGAGTGATATCTGCCGAATACCGATACCAATAGCCGATTATTCAGAGTGATATCTGCAGATACCGATAGTCGATTATTCAGAGTGATATCTGCCGAATACCGATACCAATAGCCGATAATTCACAGTGATATCTGCCGAATACCGATACCAATAGCCGATTATTCAGAGTGATATCTGCAGATACCGATAGTCGATTATTCAGAGTGATATCTGCAGATACCGATAGTCGATTATTCAGAGTGATATCTGCCGAATACCGATACCAATAGCCGATTATTCAGAGTGATATCTGCCAATAGCAATAGTCGATTATTCAGAGTGATATTTGCCAATATGATAGTTGATTATTCAGAGTGATATCTGCCGATACCGATAGTCGATTATTCAGAGTGATATTTGCCAATATGATAGTTGATTATTCAGAGTGATATCTGCCGATACCAATAGCCAATTATTCAGAGTTATATCTGCCGATACCGATAGTTGATTATTCAGAGTGATATATGCCGATACCAATAGTTGATTATTCAGAGTGATATATGCCAATATGATAGTTGATTATTCAGAGTGATATCTGCCGAATACCGATACCAATAGCCGATTATTCAGAGTGATATCTGCCGATACCGATAGTTGATTATTCAGAGTGATATCTGCCGATACCGATAGTTGATTATTCAGAGTGATATATGCCGATACCGATAACAATACCAATAGCCGATTATTCAGAGTGATATCTGCCAATACCAATAGTCGATTATTCAGAGTGATATCTGCCAATACCAATAGTCGATTATTCAGAGTGATATGTGCCGATACCGATAACAATACCGATAGCCGATTATTCAGAGTGATATCTGCCAATACCAATAATCGATTATTCAGAGTGATATCTGCCGAATACCGATACCAATAGCTGATTATTCAGAGTGATATCTGCCAATATGATAGTTGATTATTCAGAGTGATATATGCCGATACCAATAGTCGATTATTCAGAGTGATATTTGCTGAATACCGATACCAATAGCCGATTATTCAGAGTGATATCTGCCAATATGATAGTTGATTATTCAGAGTGATATCTGCCGATACCAATAGTCGATTATTCAGAGTGATATTTGCTGAATACCGATACCAATAGCCGATTATTCAGAGTGATATCTGCCGATACCGATAGTTGTTTATTCAGAGTGATATCTGCCGATACCGATAGTTGATTATTCAGATTGATATCTGCCGATACCGATAACAATACCAATAGCCGATTATTCAGAGTGATATCTGCCAATACCAATAGTCGATTATTCAGAGTGATATGTGCCGATACCGATAACAATACCGATAGCCGATTATTCAGAGTGATATCTGCCAATACCAATAATCGATTATTCAGAGTGATATCTGCCGAATACCGATACCAATAGCTGATTATTCAGAGTGATATCTGCCGATATGATAGTTGATTATTCAGAGTGATATCTGCCGATACGAAAGTTGATTATTCAGAGTGATATATGCCGATACCGATAGTTGATTATTCAGAGTGATATCTGCCGATACCGATAGTTGATTATTCAGAGTGATATATGCCGATACCGATAGTTGATTATTCAGAGTGATATATGCCGATACCAATAGCCGATTATTCAGAGTGATATCTGCCGATACGATAGTTGATTATTCAGAGTGATATCTGCCGATACCGATAGTTGATTATTCAGAGTGATATCTGCCGATACCGATAGTTGATTATTCAGAGTGATATATGCCGATACCGATAGTTGATTATTCAGAGTGATATATGCCGATACCGATAGTTGATTATTCAGAGTGATATATGCCGATACCAATAGCCGATTATTCAGAGTGATATCTGCCGATACGATAGTTGATTATTCAGAGTGATATCTGCCGATACCGATAGTTGATTATTCAGAGTGATATCTGCCGATACCGATAGTTGATTATTCAGAGTGATATATGCCGATACCAATAGTTGATTATTCAGAGTGATATCTGCCGATACCGATAGTTGATTATTCAGAGTGATATATGCCGATACCGATAGTTGATTATTCAGAGTGATATATGCCGATACCAATAGTTGATTATTCAGAGTGATATATGCCGATACCGATAGTTGATTATTCAGAGTGATATATGCCGATACCAATAGCCAATTATTCAGAGTGATATCTGCCGATACGATAGTTGATTATTCAGAGTGATATCTGCCGATACGATAGTTGATTATTCAGAGTGATATCTGCCGATACCGATAGTTGATTATTCAAAGTGATATCTGCCGATACCGATAGTTGATTATTCAGAGTGATATATGCCGATACCGATGACAATACCAATAGCCGATTATTCAGAGTGATATCTGCCGATAGTTGATTATTCAAAGTGATATCTGCCGATAGTTGATTATTCAGAGTGATATCTGCCGATACCGATAACAATACCGATAGCCGATTATTCAGAGTGATATCTGCCAATATGATAGTTGATTATTCAAAAGTGATATCTGTCGATACCAATAGCCGATTATTCAGAGTGATATCCGCCGATACCGATAGTTGATTATTCAGAGTGATATATGCCGATACCGATAACAATACCGATAGTTGATTATTCAGAGTGATATCTGCCAATATGATAGTTGATTATTCAGAGTGATATATGCCGATACCGATAACAATACCGATAGTTGATTATTCAGAGTGATATCTGCCGAATACCGATACCAATAGTTGATTATTCAGAGTGATATCTTTATTCTTAACTTTCTGAATGGTATTTATTCATATAATTACTATTTAACATCAAACTTGTTTCTTAGCATTTTCTTTACACAACGCCCAAATGGAGTGCATTTTCTTGTCCTCTTTTTATTGACAGGATATACTGACCTAACTATCGGATGTTTTTAAACTATTGCCTGATAGCTGAAAGTGTGAAAATTTAATTTTATAGGCCAATAATTGGTTTTATTGTTGCATCTCTACTTGTGATATTACTTGTTTTAACTTTTCCGAACAGAAATGGCAACTGATTTACAGTAGTGTGATGTTTCTGTGCAGTTATTTATTAGTGATGGAACAATATTCTAAAGTCTTACCCTATTTTTAGCAGTGTGTGATCATATGACTATCCTTATGAGGCTTTCTGAATGTTTATTTTCTGTCCTTTTGCATAGTTCTCATCTCGCAGAGGCGTTACAGAACAAACCAGGTAAGGTTTCTCTGCTCTGAGTTGATGTGCTCAGATGTATTGTCCACTGATGTGTGTCATGTGAACTGAAGCGTTATTAATACACCATTGTTGTCAGTGTGAGAGGGTACACACCACTGAGTTCATGACTTGACGTGAGCAGCAGTTTGGCAGAGAACAGTAATATTGCTCGCAGCTTTTATTAAAACACAATTTGGTTCAGTTTCAAAATTTAGTAAGCTTCCTGGCTGTTTGCCGCCTACATTAGGGTTCTTCATTCCTGGTTCTTGAGAGCCACTTTCCAGCTGAGTTTCATTGCAAATGTGCTCAAAAACACCTGGCACACCTCGATAAGTTGATCTAAGTGCAGCTGGTACAAGACTCTGTTGGAAAAATGTCTGCCTTCTGTTTTTGCCTTGGTTTGCGGTCTGGATGAGTCGACACTAGTAGTCAGATTTTGGTCAGTTGGAGTTTTTGCAGAATTTCACAGAAATCGCATATAGCATAATGTTCTCAGGATGTTCTCGAAATGTTCTCAGAATGGTTTTTGGAATGTTCTTAGAATGTTCTCGAAATGTTCTCAGGGTGTTCTCGGAATGTTCTCAGAATGTTTTTTTGGAATGTTCTCAGAATGTACTAGGAATGTTCTCAATTTATTTTGGAATGTTCTCAGGATGTTCAAGGAATGTTTTCAAAATGTTTTTGTTGAGTGTTCTCAGAATTTTCTCGGAATGTTCTCAGGGTGTTTTTTGGGATGTTCTCAGAACGTTTTTTTTTTTTGGGGGGGGGGGGGGTGTTTTCACAATGTTTTTTTTGTGGATGTTCTCGGAATCTTCTCAGGATGTTCTCGGAATGTTCTTGGGATATTCTCGGAATGTTTTCAGGATGTTTTTTTGAATGTTCTCAGAATGTTCTCGTAATTTTTTTCTCTTAGACTTACACATGTTTTTCCTCTGTAACCATTTTCAAAATCAGCAATGATGCCTAGTGTTCAGAAGTGTCAAAAGTGTCTCATTAAATCAAAATTCATGTTTTGTGGTTTATTGTTAATGTCTGTATGTTATATGACAAGCAGATATGCCCTCTAGTCTAATATCAGATAGTAAATAATGATTGATGGCTGTGATGTGATTTGAAGTGCATTTCACCTTGAAGAAAGAACTTGTTTGATGTTAAAAATAGAGTGGTGAGTCTGTATATACTATGATAAATAAGATATTTTGAAAGTAGTTGAAGCTGGAATCAATAGAACTCTGTCCACTACACACAGAGATCAGATTGTGGGAAACAAGCTGAGTGCTTCTGTCTGTGGTTACTATAGTAACATATATTACAGCTAAATGGCTAGCAGTACATATCAGCCCAGACTGCTGCTCTTCAAATGACTGCTCAAGCTCAAATGACTGATGTCACACTCTCTGGATATTTTCAGAATGTTCTCAGTATGTTCTCAGTGTTCTCAAAATGTTCTCAGAATGTTCTCAAAATGGTCTCAGGGTGTATTCAGAATTTTCTCAGTATGTTCTCAAAATGTTCTCAAGATGTTTTCAGGATGTTCTCAATGTTCTCAGAATGTTCTCAAAATGGTCTCAGGATGTTCTCAAAATGTTCTCAGGATGTTTTCAGAATGTTCTCAGGATGTTCTCAAAATGTTCTCAAGATGTTTTTAGGATGTTCTCAAAATGTTCTCAGTATGTTCTCAGTGTTCTTGGAATGTTCTTATAATGATCTCAGGGTGTTCATAGAATGTTCTTACAATGTTCTCAAATGTTCTTATAATGTTCTCATGATGCTTTCAGGATGTTTTTAGATAATTTTCAGGATCTTCTCAAAATCTCCTCAGAATGTTCTGTTATCGTCTCTGAGCATTTTTCTTTCCTTTCCAGAGCGGATCGGAGAGGCAGAAGTTCTCACGCTGTACCCAGAAGACACATAACACCGCTTCAGCCATCACCACAACATCAACATCATATTAATGTCATGTTGCTGAATTAGTTTGCTCTTTTAGCAGTTATATTATTGCAATCATCATAGTGTAATGCAATGTTTATTTTTCACTTATTGCTAATAAAGCATATACAAAGATATTTGCATAAATGTTTAATTTATTTTCTGTGGGAGTCACATCTCGTGTGTGATGCCGTGAGTCAGGCAGTAAATGAAACAATTTACACTTACATTTAATCATTTAGCAGACTCTTTTATCCACAGCGGCTTACAAATGAGAGCAACAGAAGCAATCAAACCAACAAGTGGGCAACAGTATGCGAGTGCTGTCAAGTCCCAGTTTTGGATGAGCTATTTCTTTATGCATATCATAGTCCAAACAATATTGGTCTTGCATTGACATCATGTGAATATATCTGATGTATGATTGCAGCAAATCTGAGACACTGTCGATGTTTGATTAGAGAATCTGGAGACTTTGGCGAACATCTCAATTTAATCTCCTCGCTGTCCAAGACAAACAATTGAGATATTCAAGAGTTTATCTTATTTCCCATGAGCGAGTTGGTCAGCAGCTGCTGTTGATCTGCTTCTGATTCTCAATAAGTGTATCCATGGTGACAAACTCAGGCGTTCTCGCGTGTGTTACACTGTTGCCAAAATAAGAACTGATTTCCAAAAGAAATTTCTTTTACAGCAAATTGAAAATCACTGAAAAGCTCAATCATGCTATTAACATTGTGAAATGAGAACTGCTCTTTCCCCGTGTAATGGAGGGTTGTCATTTTCACCCTTTCATTCCTATTCATGTGCCATTATTCCAGACTGTATAATTATCATAATTCCCTCTGTAATGAGGTGGCAGTTTCTGTGTGATTTTGGGGGAGTGCATGATGTAATCTTTACAGCGAAGCATGAATGTTTTATTCTTTCTTTAATTGAATTGCCAATTTCTAAACTGTAGCTCACAGATGCAATCAGAGCAAATGCTGTGAAGATATCAGAAGACAGCACAGAAATAAAACCTTGTTGCACGAATCCCTCACATTACTGAACTGCATTAGTGAAAAAGCATCTGGCAGTGCATTGAAGTCTTTCACATTTATTCACACAAGGCATATATAGACTTGAATATAGTGCATGCACAAGTCATATATCATCTTTGGCTGAATTATTAATGTTCACAGGTTGTATTTGTAAGATTGCACCTCCTAAGGGAACTTGTTTGAGTCCCATACAGCACATCTAATGATCCAAACAAATGTGGCGTATAATGATGACATTTGTGTCTTGAAATTGCCTTTTTGAGCTTTCACACACAGCTTGTGTTTGTCTGCGTGATGCGCCCTCGGTAGTGCACACTTAAACACACACACTAAACTCACTCTCAGATTCAGTGTCAGGCACAAATCTCTTCTGACCGTGGCAGCAGCAGGAGATGCAGATCATTTGCCATATGTTGTAAATCTTATATTGAAAGCTTCTAGAACTGACTACAAGATCTCAGGGATTGAACCTGTCAGTTTTATCATTAATATGTGCATGTGAAACACAGCTGCTTGATGTATGATTGACTCTCTTTCAAAGAATGTTAAATAATATCTGAAGTTATTCATGGGTGAATCTCAAGATACCTGTCAGGAACAGCTCATTTACAGTAGTGACTGTGATTTCTCAAGAAGGGTTTTAACAGTTTTATTCAGTATCATGCAGGAATATTTAATTGAAAAGCTTCTATTTCAGCAGGGAAGCGACTACAGGATATCGGGGATTAAACCTGTCAGTTGCATTGCTGCGACATTAATATGCACATGTGAAATGCTCTTTAATAGCTGCTGGATAATTGACTCCCTTTCAAATAATGATAAATAATGGAAAATTGGCGATGGAAGGAATGTAAACATGAAATAAAATTGGACTCCTGCGCACCACAGAAACGTGTGCGCAGCCATTTTTCCATTAGCTCTGTATGGCATCGTTGTCAAAGAATAATAAGCTGTTGTAATGGATTTACTTGTTGTAGAGTTAATTAAACTTATCATAAGCATTGTAATGTTTAATGCAGATTTTAAAAATCGCTGTAGAAATACAAACCGGAAGTCAGAAGACAATGAGCGCAGCGCTGAAAAGGGGTGGGGCTACATAAGGTAAGGGAAGTTTGTCCTTTTTCATGTGACCACAGAATGAGCTCTTACATAGGTGTGCCAAATTTGGTGAAAATATCTCATTCTGTTCACGAGTTATAGCCATTTTAGTAAAAGCGGCTCCGCCCACTTTGAACGTTTTGGCGGCCCTTAATTGATCACTTTTTTTGATCATTATTGACAATCAGACTCTGGAGAATCTTGCTGCACTGATTTGGTTCCGATCAGACCAAAAACCTAAGACTAGTTAGCAAAAGTAGTTTTTTCAAAAAATTCAAAATACCCGACATTTTAGATTCTGAAGCATGCATTTTGTCCATCTTAAGTTTTTGTACTTTTGACCGCTGTGGCGCCCCGGAAGTTTGATTAATGCTTTGGCAAGGTTCTCTCCAATATATTGTATGTAACATTAATAGAATGTTAATTCAATGTTAATTCTCTTTTTTTTTTTTACTTAGATTTTTTTAAATGTTTCAGAATGTTGAGAGAACTTTAAAAAGTAACATTCTTATAATGTTTAAAGAATGATAAAATGGAATGTTCAAGAACATTTAAAAATGTAATGTTATGAACGTGCAAAGAATATTCAGAAATACTCTTTTCATAACTTACACCTATTGAGGTCATCGTTTGTTTTTTTTTGTCAGAAATACTGCTGTAATAAAAACAAATAAACAAAATAATATATGTTCCTAGCTAACAGGGAACGTTTTCTCAAAGTTATGAACAAACATTCTTCTGATAACGTTACGCCCCGGGTTACTTCACTGTAACCCTGTTCCCTGAAAAGGCGGGAACGAGAAGCTGCGCTTTATTTAGCGCTATGGGAACGTCTTTAGTCGTGACCAGCTGTGAATATATGTGTAAAACAACGTCAATTAAATTGACCTATATTTATAGCCTTGCGTGACGTCATTGGAATGCGTCGTAGCGAGGCTATAATTAGATGATCCACCTGTGCATCAGCAGATATTTTGTCTGAAGAGCAGTCCAGGGACATCTCAGTGCGGCAAAGAAGCGCAGCTTCTCGTTCCCGCCTTTTCAGGGAACAGGGTTACAGTGAAGCAACCCGGGGCGTTCCCTTTCAAAGGCTACACTCTAAGCTGCGCTTTATTTAGCGCTATGGGAACGAGAATACCCACGCCGCCGCACTGTGTGTCCGGACCCCCTGGCTGTGAAGTGTGTCACAAGCACAGAGAGTCTCAGACACTAGCTTGTGATGTAGACTCAAGGACATGAGAGCCCGGAGTGACATGAACATCCAAACTATAAAACCTTATGAATGTGTGCGGAGAGGACCAACCTGCCGCATCACAAACATTTTGTAAGGGGCGCACCCCGCCAAAGCTCTAGAAGAGGCAACCCCCCTGGTGGAATGAGCCCTGATGCCCGTTGGCGAAGTATGACCACGCGCCTCATAGGCAAGGGCAATAGCATCTCTCACCCAATGTGACATGGTCTGTTTCGTGGCAGCCGCACCCCTGTTATGGCCGCCATGACAAACAAACAGTTGCTCTGACTTACGCCACTGGCTAGTGCGGTGGACATAAGTCTGAAGAGCAAGGACTGGACACAGTCTGTGAAGTCTCTCCTGATCCGGCGTTGTGAACGGCGGAGGGCAGAAGGCTTCAAGGGTGACCGGATGCAAGTTCGAGAAAGGAACTTCAGGTAGATAGTCAGGATGAGGATGCAAAATAGCTTTCACCATACCTGGGGCAAAGTCTAAGCAGGATGGCACAATGGACAGAGCCTGCAGATCCCCAATTCTTTTCAAAGAAGTTATAGCCATAAGAAAGACCATTTTCAGAGTTAACAGTTTGTCAGAAACTGACCCTAATGGTTCAAAGGGGGTCTCAACCAGGCCGTCAAGGACTACTGCTAGGTCCCATGAAGGGATCCTGGTTCTAGAAGGGGGTTTAAGCCGCCTAGCTCCTCGAACGAAGCGAGAGAGCAGGACATGCTTGCCCAAAGGCACCCCGTCGATCAGAGCGTGGCAAGCCGAGAGAGCGGCCACATAAACCCTGAGAGTGGCGGGGCATGTACCTGTCGATAACTTTTCCTGCAGGAAGTCCAGAACTGTAGCAACTTGGCAGTTTACTGGATCTGCATTGTGTGCAATACACCATCTTTCAAAGACACCCCATTTGTTGGCATAACTTGCTCTAGTAGAGGGAGCTCTAGCATTTAAAATAGTCTCGATAACTTCAAGTGAAAGCCCTGTGTCCCTCAGTTGGTTCCCCTCAGGGCCAAACATGAAGATTGGGGGCGCATGCGCAAGTGCTGACCCCAGACACTGGTGTGCTCGTGTGTTTGCTTGCTTGTTTGTTTGTTTTAAACTGTTCAAACAGTCCACGTTTTAAAAGCAATATGCTTTTTAAGATAATCGTTGTGTTCTGGATTCTAAAATGCGCTATAGACTGTGTGTCTGCGTTGGAAGATGGAGTGGATTTGGGAAATCTAAGGAACAATGGATTAATGAGGACAATGTTTTACAGCCGCGAAGATCTGTTGAGATTCCGACACAATGTTAGAACCCCACCAAAGTTCTTTCATGAACCTTCCGAAATAGTTTGTTCCATCCACACAACAAACAGAAAGAAGAAAACAAAACGGAGGGGCTCTAGAGGCGGAATCCGAAACAGACTTAAATCTCGCGGCAGTCGGTTTCCTCTTCCTACAATAACTTTAACTAATGCTCGCTCGCTTCAAAATAAAATGCTTGAACTTACAGCATTGGTGAAATACAACAGAGATTTTAAAAGAGCTAACCTGATCTGCATTACGGAGACATGGCTGACGGAGGCGATCGACAACATACACTTGGAAGGATACTCATTAATCCGTCTGGACCGCGACAGTGCCAAGTCAACTAAAACAATCGGAGGAGGACTGTGTATGTTTGTTAGTAGCAGGTGGGCGAATAATATTACGGTACGTGAAACACATTGCTCTGCTCACTATGAACTATTGACTGTGTCTTTGAGGCCATACTACTTGCCTCGCGAATTCGGACAAATAACAGTTATCTTAGTCTATGTGCCAGGACCAAACTTTGCACTTGCTGCTGAATGCATAGCTGCTAGTTACAACAGAGCGCTTTGCAATTCTGCCGATGACCCAGTCTTCTTGCTTGGAGATTTTAATAAATGCAACGTATCTACGCTGTTGCCAAATCTTGAGCAATATGTAACCTGTCCGACAAGACTGGTTAAGACTCTGGACAAATGCTTTGGTAATGTGGAAGGTGCATATGTGCCAAAGCTATATCCACCTCTGGGACGTTCGGATCACAACGTTATTCATCTGTTACCAAAATACAGGCAGCTTTTAAAGAGGATCAAGCCTGCCGTTCAGCAGGTTCAAACGTGGTCCAGGGACGAAATAGAAAAGCTAAGAGGCTGTTTTGAGTGCACTGAATGGGACTTATTTTTTAACGATGATGACTGTTGTAGTAATCATGAATTGTTGAATGATACAATAACCTGTTATGTTAATTTCTGTGTAAATTCAGTGGTTCAAACAAAGAACATTAGAGTCTATCCAAATAATAAGCCGTGGATTAACAAAGATCTGAAACATTACCTAAACATGAAGAAAATTGCCTTCTTGCAGAATGATCAGCAGAAAGTAAAAGAGTTAAACAAAGCAGTAAAACGTAAGATAAAAGATGCACAGAATGAATATAAAGAGAATGTTGAAGAGAAATTAAAAACGGGGAATGTAAGAGATGCATGGAAGGGTTTAAATACAATGATGGGTAGACAAAAGAAAAGAGTTCAAAAACATGAAGACCCTCATTGTCTTGCAAATAATCTTAATATTTTTTATTCACGATTTGATAATGATTTTAATGATGATGATTTGTCTGTTAGTAATGAATTAATGATGACCATGACTCAATCACAGCCTATGATTATACAGGAGAGGGAGGTTGTCACAGTGCTTCGTAAAGTTAAACCGTATAAGGCATCTGGCCCAGATGGCCTGAAGGGGAAAGTCCTGAAAGAATGTGCAGCACAACTTGGACATGTGTGGACAAGGTTATTTCAAATCTTCCTGAACAATGGTTTTGTACCATTAGCCTGGAAGAATTCCATTGTCATCCCGGTGCCGAAAATACCTAATGCTAAATCTCTCAAAGACTTTCGCCCAATCGTACTCACATCTATTCTGTGTAAATGTATGGAGCGCATAGTATGTAAGGAATTGTTATCCCAAATCGAGACATGCATAGACCCCATGCAATTTGCCTATCGGGCAAATAGGAGCACTGTGGATGCCTCTCTTACTCTTTTAAATAAGGTTCAAAATCATCTAGATAATTCAAATTCCTATGTTCGAATACTCTTCATGGATTTCTCATCCGCTTTCAATACTGTCCAACCTCATCTTCTTTTAAAGCGCCTCTATGAGTCAGGTGCTAGTAGTTGGATGATTTTATGGATTAAGGAGTTTTTAAAAGGTCGCCCTCAGCGAGTTTGTGTTAATAATGTTATGTCGGATTGCTTGGTTTTAGATACTGGGGTACCGCAGGGATGTGTACTGTCTCCAATACTTTTTTCCGTATACATAAATGAACTGAAGTGCAATGACGATAACCTTACCCTTATAAAATATGCCGATGATATGGCATTGGTTTCATGTCAGAAAGAAATGAACTGCACCTCATATTTTGAGTATATTGACAGTATTATTTGTTGGTTTGAGTAGTTTTTTATATCTTAATATTGAAAAGACAAAGGAGCTATGTTTGAGAAATCAGTTGAGAAGAGTAGATACCGTATCTGAATATAAACCAGTTGTTATAAAGGAAAAAACTGTAGAGCAGGTCTCGAATTTTAAATATTTGGGTACAATTATAGATGAGAAACTTAATTTTGAAAGTAATGTGGAGTACATTCATAAAAAAGCACGACAACGCTTGGGTCTCCTCAGGAAACTGAGAAGCTTTAATATCGGTCAGCAGACCCTAACCATGTTATATCGATCAATGATAGAGAGTATTCTCACATATAATATTGTTTCATGGTACGGCAATCTAACATTAAAACAAAAGAACAAACTCTCACAAATAATTAATCAAGCAAATAAGATTACTGGACAAAAACAACAGCCACTTCAGTGCTTGTTCGATCATTTCATGGGTAAAATGGCAATTGCGATTTTTAAAGATAACACACATCCTCTTCACTCTGCTTTTGAATTGCTCCCATCTGGACGTAGACTAAAAATTCCCTTGGCTAGAAAAAATGTCTTTAAAAGATCTTTTTTTCCATTGGCAGTGATTATCTTGAATCGTACAGTATTTTAATTGAAATGATAGAATGGCTGTTGATATTTTTAATTTTTCTTTTTTACAGTGTTTAATTATAGAATTGTGTTGTTGATGTGTGATGTGATTTCTAAGTAGTGAATGTATGTTACAGTGTCAAAGAAAAATTTCCTCTCTGTGAAAACAGACTGGACAATAAAGTTCAATCCAATCCAATCCATTCCACATCTCTGGCCGGGGATGAAATATTGTCCCCTGCGCCTGAGGCAGAAGGTCCCTCCTGCTCGGAATCACCCAAGGCGAGCCGTCGAGGAGAGATATTATCTCCGAGAACCATATTCAATTCAGCCAACGTGGTGCTATCAGAAAGAGGCAAGTCACTTGTTGGCGAAATTTAGCTAGAACTCCTGGGAGCACAGAAACCGGAGTAAATGCATACAGGCACATTCTAGGCCACATTTGCTCATCACATCCAGACCCAGGGGAAGCTGGGTGACTCCAAAAGAAATAGAGTGGACATTGCGCTGCCTATTGGGGCGAAGAGGTCCATCTGTTTCATAAAATCTTTACCAGATTTGACTACCTCGGGTGGAGTTTCTACTCCCCCGTCGGTATGCTCTGTCTGGACAGATATCTGGGGATATAAATCGCCATGAGGGACAGGAACTTGTCCTGAGCCCAGAGCAGAACGCGCTGCACCAGCCTGTCTAGACGTTGCAACGCAAGCCACCCTGAGGATTCATATTAGTGGCCACCGCAGTAATGTCCACCCGCACTAGGACATGGTAACCCCTTAACTGGTGGAGGAAGTACTTCAGAGCCAGAAATACAGCCATCAATTCGAGGCAATTGATGTGCCAATCGAGATGATGACCTCACCATATCCCTTTGGACTGGACAGCCACCTAAGACTGCTCCCCAGCCCGTACAGGGAGCGTCTGTTTTTGGCATCTTGCAACATCAACGCACCTAGAGTGGGACCCAGGGTGAAGAACCGAGGTCTGAGCCACATAGAAAGGGAATGAAGCCACAGCGCGTAACCCTTACCATAAACATGGATTTTAGAAAGGGCACGAAGAACTCAGCTCGTGCCCTTGCCCGTAGAGCATTGCCTAGACAATACCTCTCGGCTCTGAGCCACAACTGAAACGTCTCATGTGCAAGAGGCCCATAGGAATCACCGAGGACGCTGATGCCATGAGACTTAACATTTGATACTGCAGAACAGTGCAATCTTGGCCTAGCCTGACATTGTTCAGGAAGGTTAGAATGGTCTCGACTCGAGCGGGAGACAATCGTGCCCGCATCATGGTCTAATCCCATATGACCCCTAAATATGTCGTTCTCTGGGTAGGACAGAGACACTTCCTCTCATTAATCTAAACCCTAGAGAAACTAGATGGGCTAGTACAACACCTGTGTTGTAACACCATCTCTTGTGACTGTGCTAGTATTAGTCAGTCGTCTATGTAGTTCAAAGGCTAAGCCGAATGGAAGAACCCGATATTGGTAAGCTTTGCCCCCGAAAGCGATCTTCAGGAACCTCCTGTGTTGTGGCAATATTTCTATGTGAAAATATGCGTCCTTGTGATCGATCGTGACAAACCAATCGTCATGTTGGATTTACGACACGATCATTTTTCTGGTTAACATCTTGAACTCGAGAGCTTTGACTGAACGGTTAAGCCTTGAAGATCTAAGATTGGACGCAGCACCCCGTCCTTCTTGGGAACTAAGAAGTATCTGCTGTAGTAACTTGACTCTCTCTCTAGAGGGGGAACATGCTCTATGGCCCCTTCCTCCAGCAGAGATTGCAGTCTTATGACAGTAAAGTCGCTTGCACCGGCTTCACGGTAGTGGAGACCACACCGTTGAAACGCGGAGGACGACAAATAAATTGAATTCTGTATCCTAATTCTACTGTCTTTAGAACCCACACAGACACCCCTGGCAGTAGTTTCCACGCTGCCAGGTTCTCTGAAATGGGCACTAATTTTGATACTTCCGTTGAGGGGATGTTAGATGTTCCATGACCTGATATGTTACAGAAATCAACGGAACACCTAACATGTCACTGAAAACCGCTGCCCCCCGCTGCTCCAGAGGTGGCGGGGAAGGAGGGTTTATGTGAAGATATTGAGAAGGGGCGGGTGTTAGATATTATGAGGCTGCTGAACATGACGAGCTGGTCCCTAGATTTATAAGGGGAAGCACAAATCGCCACAGCCTTCTTAGCAGGTCAGCCTGGTCCACCTGCAACACTGCCATAGTGTGCAGCAGTACCAGTCTGATACACGGATCAAAACCATCACCTTCCCACCAGTATGGATGTTAATATGCATAGCTTGGTGGGGAGTGCTGTCTCTTTAAGTGACTACGAGCTCCAGAGAAGAGATAGCTCGCAAGCGTCTGCTCAAACTGGAGCATCATTGTTTAAATCACACGCCCTTGCACCCACGATAGTCAAATAAGTTGACATTGAAGGCACAAGAAAAATAAGGTTTCCCCATAACGAGTTAACGTCATGGAGAACCTATTTATTTTGCTTATATATGCATATATATATATCATATAATTAAATATATAAATATAAACATATATTATAAAGGCCATTTCACTTAATAAATTCCTCAGAATTAAATGCAGCCAATTACCAGACAAGCAAACACGGTCTGAATAAAAGGCTGTGCTTCAAACTTCCATAGATCAGTCTGATATGCCTGAAACACAGCCATTGTGTACAGCGCAGTAACAGCCTGACTCGCTGTGAAACGCCTCTGATGATGCGCCCCCAGGGGAGAGATAGCATGCAAGCGTCTCTCCGATCTGAGGCAGCATCGTATAAACGCGTGCCTTTGCACCCGCGATAGTCGATCGGGTCGACGTCACGGGTACAAAACACATTTATATTAGAAATGTTTGGGGTCTGCTTGTGTCACTGCTTGAATGACCGTCCAGAGCAGTTCACTATCACAGGAGGAACGCTCAGAGACGGACAAACTCATATTCCATTCCAATGGAAAACACTTAATCGTCCTCTGCCCGAGCCGAAGAAGCGCCGGAGCACGCTTCGGTCTCGGTAAAAGACATTGCGATCCGGAGAGAGAGTGAGAGCAATAAGTATAACCCCGTCTCTCGCTCCTCAGCCAGATCGCGCGAGCCCCACGATCACATTGTGGGTGCTGCCCCTTAAAGGTACAATTTGTGATATTTTTTTCCGCTAGAGGTCGCTAGAAGCCTATTCAAAACAAAGGCGTAGTTTGATGACGCCAAGTTTTAGAGCGGAAACTTGGGACATGTGGTCTCCATCTCAACGGACGGTGCAAAAGAATAGGTATTGGAGTCTGGAAGAACTCGTGTTCGTGGATGCGATTATTAACGTTACTGTAGTATGAAGCAGAGCAGGACCGAGTGTTGCGGGAGCTGAACGAGGAGCTGGAGCGATTGATCAACACACGCCTCACGAGCAGTGGGACTTTTATTATGAAACAGTCGCCGGCGCCGCTTCCGCTTTTCCAGTCATGAGTTTACGGGAGCTGTCCTTGTCGACAGAACCAGCAGCAGATGGTAAACCGTAATTATGTTCCATAAATAAGTAACACAATCCACCATAAAACGTGCAAGAAGTAAATAAGGAACTGCTTGAAGCAAGCTAGTGGTTTGCTGGACGCTAGACTCTACTTCCGCATTTGTCCACGGCACTGTTGTCGTGGTTTCTATGTCAGTAAAGGCGGTAACAAAGGTAACTGACGTCATTGACAGGCGACTGCACTGCCCCGTGTCACTGTTTAGAATGGGAATTTTCTCATGATTTACAAGTAGTTGAAAACATTAGAGATATTGTTAGTAATCAGCTGGACAAAATATATAACACTAGCCTAGTGGTTTTTGGATATTTTACTGCAAAAATTGTACATATTGTACCTTTAAATAAGCAAAGCGAACGCGAAGCACTTTAACTGTGAACATTCACAATGCTCGCACTCGCCCCGTTGCAACGCAAGGGCAGCGTGCTCTCACCAAACAAACAAAACAATATTGGCGTGTGTCCGATTCGGAGATGGACCGCGAACACGGAGACACACGCCGTTTGCTTTGTTCAGCGATGACTTTCTCTCAAATATAATATATCATATATGTGTGTTCACTTTCACTTGTCAGACAGAGTTGAAAAAGGAACAAGGGAGAGAAAGTTCTGCGCACTGCCTGTCAAATCTAACTCCTAACAAAGTAATGAAGGAAAGAAAGAGTTTGAGCAGAGCTGCTTCACACACACACACACACTTCACAGTATGGTCTCTGAAGACAAAAGACCTGCTGATGCACAGGTGGATCATCTAATTATAGCCTCGCTACGACGCATTCCAATGACGTCACGCAAGGCTATAAATATAGGTCAATTTAATTGACGTTGTTTTACACATATATTCACAGCTGGTCACGACTAAAGACGTTCCCATAGCGCTAAATAAAGCGCAGCTTAGAGTGTAGCCTTTGAAAGGGAACTAGAGCGTTATCTGGTCTTTTTTAATGTTCTCAAAACATCAGCACAAAAATATTATTTATACATCATTCTTCTAACATTTTTAAATGTAACTGCTTGTTTCGGAATGTTCAGAGAACATTCAAAAGTAACGTTCTTATAATGTTTGAAGATGATGAAATGGAATGTTCACTTAACATTCGAATAACCAATAAAGTTTAAACATTTTAAAAACTGAATGTTCAGAAATAACTTAATGGGAATACAGTCACATCTATTGAGGTCCTCATTGTTTTTTTGTTTTTTGCCAGATAAATACTGCTGCATATAAGCAATAAAAACAAACAGGTTCCCTGTTAGCGGGGAAAAAATATTATTTTGTTTGTTTCTTCTCTCAAAGTTATGAACAAACATTGTTCTGATAACATTAATAGAACATTTGTTCAAAGTTATCTGGTCTTTTATAATGTTCTCAAAACCCAAAAATGTTATTTATATATCGTTATGGAAAAAAAAAAGAAATCTGAAACATTTCAGTTGGATGTTCATCTAGTTTCGGAATGTTGAGAGAACATTCAAAAGTAACATTCTCATAATGTTTGAAGATGATAAAATGGAATGTTCACTTGACATTTGAGTAACCAACAAAAAACATTTTCATAACTTAATGGGAGTGTTCTCAGGCCGTGGAGAGCGTGTTTGGAGCGCAGCCAGTGTTTGAGCATGTGGTCAGCAGGTGAAGTTCAGTCTCAGCGTCATTCATCCTCACACAAGGACACCTGCTCGCTGATAACATAGAGATGCACTCTTCAGCCTCTCCTCATCGTGTGTGCACACAGGTGGTCTGAAGAGTTTGATTGACCTCTGACCTTAGAGGTCACTTCACATATGACCTCCACAACCTGCATCGACTCAACAGAAGCAGCTTCTTCCATTTCTGTGCAAAAGTGATAAATACAAGCGTTGGTTAAACATTACAAGAAATCTGATCAACCTTGGTCTTTGGAGGATAAAAGAACCAAAAACTATCAGAACTACTTCTGCGGTTCAAATTGAGCATTTATTAAACCTAAACGATGCATTTACATTTCATTGATGTATACTGGATGATCAAAAACTTGTTCCATCCAGTCGCTTCACAAAGAGTCTGTTGTTAAAGGATAGAGCAAGAAAAACGATTTAAACCCCAGCTCTCGCAGGAGCAAATACAGCCTGTTTAATTGAAAGGGTTAGAAAGAGGGTTCAAAAACATTATAATGGTGGAAAAAGTTAAATAATGCAGAAATGCACGAGTTCCTGAATGGGAACTAATGAACTTTGTGCTGCTCATTAAAGCAAGAGCTTGAAGAGGTAGAAAATACCTGTAGTGTGTGAAGGGTCGACCAATTATAGAGTTTCTCATGTGGTGCACTTATGAAGCTGCATTAGTTTACCACGCATTATAAATGAAATAAGAGGAAAAAAAATAATTAGAAGCAGTCGGTTGAGTTGAGCAGCAGATTCAGAGAAAACTCTGTGTTTGTGTGTGTGTGTGTGTGTGTGTGTGAGTGAACATCTGACACTTTAAGCTGTGTTGTGTAGGCAGTCGTTTCTTCATTTCAGAGAAGAATCTGTCCCTCATTTTAAGATAGATAATGCATTCAGATCTCACTTATATTAAAGTATTCATCATTTAGCCAAAAATGATAATTCTGCCATCATTTACTGACCTCATGTTGTTCCAAACAATGAGGAAAAATATTTTAGTTTAATGCAAGAATCTATAGAAATAACCAATGTTTGTTTTTTCATGCATTGGTCATTTTTTAGGATTTATTTAGGTCTATTTTGGTTCCATAACACTACTGAAAGAGAACATCCAACATACACTTTTAAGCTTTTAGTTTATTGCATTTTTTCTATTTGCATATGTAGATTTTAGTTATAGCATCAAATTTATCTCCACTTCAGCAGCTTTACATATGTTCACGTCATTTGACTGGTTTGTATGACTTTTTTTTTATCCTAAAAACATGTTGAAAATTATTGTTTGAAGACAGTATTTTCTGATTTATGGAGTGATAAAAGTGATATCCAAAATCCTCTCTGATTTTTCAGTCTGGCTTCATTCATTGTTCAGATTTGTCTTCTGGAAATGTATCCAAATTAGTGCGCTTTTAATTACATAATGCATCATTTGCATATTTAAACAACATTTCAGAAAAACTTGTTAACAAAATGTAATGTTGTAATGTACTTACCTAGGTAAATACGGTTATATCTATTAAATAATTACTGGGTTCAAGTGCTTTAAGGCCTTTCAGCACATGTGTAAAAAGGTATAATGTTTTAATTAACAAGCCTGTAATCATCTCAATCATAGATGGAAAAGACCATTGACAGCCCATACAGGCACTTTACCATAGGAAATATATGGTTTTTAAAGTTTTGAGGTTACTAACAATTTCGAGGTTGAGGCAAAAACCTAGGACTAGTTTACCAAAGTTAGTTTTTGAAATAATCTCCGATAATGAATTATTGAATGATTCGATGGACAGCAGCGGTCCTAGAGGCATAGTTGCTCAGAATGAGGAGTTATACCATGTGGTACAAATGTTGTGGCCTCCAGAGCCGTGAGTCAAACAGGCCCAGCGAATTTTGTTCCAATCGGCCTCTGTTAACCTTATTTGATAGCTGCTCATACTTCATTGGCTGATGACAGACATGTTTTTTGAGATGCATCAATGTCCTCATAGACAATAACGACACCTTGGACAAAGACATTGCATGCCAATTTTCAAGTCAATCCAACAAACTGTGAAGTAGTTATAGCCATTTTTATGTTTTTTCCTGTTATAGTGCCACCAAGTGGCCAATCGCCACATCCTTTTTCACATGACCACATAATGAACTCTTACACAGTTGTACCAAATTTGGTGAAAATATCTCATTCCGTTCACGAGTTATAGCCATTTTACTAAACTTTAGTGGCACATTGAATGTTTTGGCGGCCCTTAGAGACCATGAATTGAAATTTCAACTGTTTTTTAATAATTATTGACAATCAGACTCCAGAGAATCTTGCTGCTCTGGTTTGAATCTGATCAGGCCAAAAACCTAGGACTAGTTCACAAAAGTAAGTTTTTCAAAACATCCAAAATACCCGACATTTTCGATTCCGAGGCATGCATTTTGTCCGTCTTGAGATTTTGTACTTTTTTCCGTTGTAGCGCCCCCGTCGGGCTGATCGAGGCGGGCTTTGGTGATGTTGTAGATGGTGTGAGTACTACCAGCCCTCAAAGTGTTAAGTCTCTACGACTTACGGTTTGGTCTGACCACTTTTAGGGTCAAATGCTGATCCTTGGAAATTTTAACAATTACAATAGAGTTTCAGCGATACTCACTTGAACCCCTAAAAATTAGATTTGGTGTTTTGCCTTAAATCATTATTCCGTTCTGAACACATGATCGGCATATTTTAACACTGCAAACTAAATCATGTCAAATATTGAACATGATGTTGAGCATTTCTGATGTAATTTACTCTGACTTCTGTTTCCATGGTATCAAAATCCTTCCACATCTCATTTGCAAACTATAAATTGTAATTAGTCATCATTCTAATTAGAAGGTTAAGAAGTGATTTTAGTTATTAGATTGTAAACACACACGGGTGATTCATCTGTGACCTTTGTGCTGTTATCACGACTTTATGTTTCAGCTGCGATTTAAAAAGTCACAGAGGCTCGATGGTGACGGATGATGATGATGATGAGGCTTTATTGTCATCATCGTTTCCGCTGCAGAAATCATGGACCACAAAAGAGCTTTTTCCTTTGAGGCTTCTTGAGTGATTTCACAGGTCTCTGTTAAAGTCAAAAGGTCTGTGAGGTCTAATGCAGGGACTTCAATGATTTACTGATGTACTTTGCTTCAGAGAGAATGTGAGAGAAAACTTTTTTCTTTTTTTTTTCTTTTTTGTCTTATATATACAGTATGAAATGCATTAGCAAATGGAACGGGCACCATTAGAGCTCTTAATGACATCACAATCATTAAACGACATATACACTTGCAAATATGCAGTAGAAAGATCCAGAAACTCTCGCTGAGAAGGTCAGAAGGGTAAAAGTGTGCATTATAAAAGCAGAACTGTTGTGAAAGGTTTAAAAGGCATTACATTTTCGACATTTAGGTACAGTGGTAATTTAATGCAAATTGCAGCATTCAGTTGATACATTCTTGCAAAAGATGTACAGACTTGATGATGATCATGTTGAGTTAGTAATGCAAGAAGCTTTATCATTATTTCATGACATGATTTTATTTTCACTCACTTATCTTAAGTATTTAGGCCTTAATTGAAGATGAAAAGTATGACATAAAATTTAATTCCATTTGGTTTACAGAGTTTTAACATAAACTAATGTGATGCATATCTTTCAGTAATGTATAAATGAAACAGGTCAGATTTCTGCACTCAACTATTAACTATTTGCATATATTTTATTCTATTTAAATAACAATATTTTCAAATTACTTAGATTTTGCATAAATCTTTTCATTGGGAAAGCAATTACATTTATTCAGTTAAAAAGTATGAGCCTGCTTAAAGTCTGTTTCCTTCATGCATGACTGACAAATATGCATCACATTAAGTTTATTAGTTATTTGTTATAACTTTGTAATCCAAATGCATGGAAGTTTTAAATTTTTTTTAAATTAGTTTTTTTTTGGAGTGCATGAAGTAAACAGGAACTGCATAACTTATTCATACTGCAATGTCAAGCCCTAATCAGCAGCAATTCTCAATATCAAAGTGAATTCTGCTGGTCTAACAAGTGTTTTTATGCCACATTTCTTAGTATTTGTCATTTGAAATCCCTGCATGTTGGATGAAATCTAATTGGGGTTTTTTTTGACAGTGTGCAAAACACACGAGAGAATGTGAGAGGGAGGTTTTCATGCTCAGCTGAATTCATCACCTCTGGCTGATGAACTCCTCTCGAGCTTCAATGACTCAATGAGCTAAAACCACCTGTACTGGATGCATGCTGGTCAGTCAGTTTTAAACAAATGCAAGACTGCACGTTTTGTTTGCAGTTGAAGCATAATTATTTGCATATCATGTAATAGTTGCCAAACCAGCCAAATGTACTGTTTCCATCATTAGCAGAATCGCAGCGAATCAACAGAAGCAGAGCAAAACCTTCAACCAGAAACAGTTTTACTTCTGTAACATGACTTGATTTTGTCCAACAGGAATTGACTGAATACATGCATGATGTTTCAGTTCTTGTTCTTCACTGAAATCTAATGCAAACAGATTCAAGAAATACTGCATCCTTAACATGAGGTAAATTTGCAATGTTGTGCAAAGTTTGTTTCTGGTGGCTGGCATGCAGAGGTGTGGCTGTTATGAGGGGTGAAGGTTTCTCTCAGGGTTTAACCGAGCTTAAGGTCAGTGTTAGGGTTGCTCTGCTGAGCTCTCAAACTAGTCCTCAGTCACTTCTAGTCCTTTAAGATACTTTGGAATATTAAAGCTTTAAACATCTTGAAGAGAAAAGATTTGTAAATATGTATAAATATTCTTCTGGTGATGTTTAGGAGACTTAAATATGAAAACAAATGGTAACACTTTACAACAAGGTCTAATTTCTTATCATTATTCAATGCACTAACTAACATGAACTAGCAATGAGCAATACGTTTTTACAATACATTTATGAACCTTCGTTAATGTTGATTAAAATACAGTTGTTCATTTTAGTTTACAGTGCATTAATGTTAACATATACAACTTTTATTTAAAAAAAAAATGCATTAGTTAATGCTGAAATGAACATGAACTTTTTTAAGATTGAACAATTCTTATACAGCATTTATTATTGTTAATGTTAACTATAATGTCATTAACTGATTGTAAGAAATGAGACCTTATTGTAATGTGTTACCTGACTGACTGACTAAATACAATTTCAGACTTCAATGAACAATTAACTGAATTCAAAAAACTTGGAAAGGTAAGAGGCTGAAATTTGTTTTGCTCTACAAATGTAGTAGTAAATGGAACTATGCATTAAGATGCTGTAGAAGTGTTGTTCACTGTTAGTTCATTTTAACCAATAATAACAAATGAGACCTTATTGTAAAGTGGTACCAAAAAAAAACTAACTAACTAATTGTAACAAATGAGACCTTATTGTTACCAAACAAACAACTTAACAAACAAATAGTAATAAATGAGACCTTATTGAAAATGTTACCAAACAACTAACTAACTAACTAATAGTAACAAATGAGACCTTATTGTAAAATGTTACCAAACAACTAACTAACTAACTAATAGTAACAAATGAGACCTTATTTAAAGTGTTACCAAACAAACAACATAATTAACTAATGGTAACAAATAAGACCTTATTTAAAGTGTTACTAAACGAACAACTAACAAACTTATGGTAACAAATAAGACCTTATTGTAAAATGTTACCAAACATTTAACTAACTAACTAACTAACAGTGACAAATGAGACCTTATTGTAAAATGTTACCAAACATTTAACTAACTAACTAACTAATAGTGACAAATGAGACCTTATTGTAAAATGTTACCAAACATTTAACTAACTAACTAACTAATAGTGACAAATGAGACCTTATTGTAAAATGTTACCAAACATTTAACTAACTAACTAACTAATAGTGACAAATGAGACCTTATTGTAAAATGTTACCAAACATTTAACTAACTAACTAACTAATAGTGACAAATAAGACCTTATTGTAAAATGTTACCAAACATTTAACTAACTAACTAACTAATAGTGACAAATGAGACCTTATTGTAAAATGTTACCAAACATTTAACTAACTAACTAACTAATAGTGACAAATAAGACCTTATTGTAAAATGTTACCAAACATTTAACTAACTAACTAACTAACTAACTAACTAATAGTGACAAATAAGACCTTATTGTAAAATGTTACCAAACATTTAACTAACTAACTAACTAACTAATAGTGACAAATGAGACCTTATTGTATAATGTTACCAAAAAACTAACTAACTAACTTACTAATAGTAATAAATGGGACCTTATTGTAAAATGTTACCAAACAACTAACTAACTAACTAACTAATGGTAACAAATGATACCTTATTTAAAGTGTTACCAAACAAACAACTTAATTAACTAATGGTAACAAATCAGACCTTATTTAAAGTGTTACCAAACAAACAACTAACTAACTAATGGTAACAAATAAGACCTTATTGTAAAATGTTACCAAACATTTAACTAACTAACTAACTAATAGTGACAAATGAGACCTTATTGTTACCAAACAAACAACTTAACAAACAAATAGTAATAAATGAGACCTTATTGTAAAATGTTACCAAAAAACTAACTAACTAACTAACTAATAGTAATAAATGAGGCCTTATTGTAAAATGTTACCAAACAACTAACTAACTAACTAATGGTAACAAATGATACCTTATTTAAAGTGTTACCAAACAAACAACTAACTAACTAATGGTAACAAATAAGACCTTGTTGTAAAATGTTACCAAACATTTAACTAACTAACTAACTAATAGTGACAAATGAGACCTTATTGTTACCAAACAAACAACTTAACAAACAAATAGTAATAAATGAGACCTTATTGTGAAATGTTACCAAAAAACTAACTAACTAACTAACTAATAGTAATAAATGAGACCTTATTGTAATGTGTTACCTGACTGACTGACTAAATACAATTTCAGACTTCAATGAACAATTAACTGAATTCAAAAAACTTGGAAAGGTAAGAGGCTGAAATTTGTTTTGCTCTACAAATGTAGTAGTAAATGGAACTATGCATTAAGATGCTGTAGAAGTGTTGTTCACTGTTAGTTCATTTTAACCAATAATAACAAATGAGACCTTATTGTAAAGTGGTACCAAAAAAAAAAACTAACTAACTAATGGTAACAAATGAGACCTTATTGTTACCAAACAAACAACTGTACAAACAAATAGTAATAAATGAGACCTTATTGTAAAATGTTACCAAACAACTAACTAACTAACTAATAGTAACAAATGAGACCTTATTGTAAAATGTTACCAAACAACTAACTAACTAACTAATAGTAACAAATGAGACCTTATTTAAAGTGTTACCAAACAAACAACATAATTAACTTATGGTAACAAATAAGACCTTATTGTAAAATGTTACCAAACATTTAACTAACTAACTAACTAATAGTGACAAATGAGACCTTATTGTAAAATGTTACCAAACATTTAACTAACTAACTAACTAATAGTGACAAATGAGACCTTATTGTAAAATGTTACCAAACATTTAACTAACTAACTAACTAATAGTGACAAATAAGACCTTATTGTAAAATGTTACCAAACATTTAACTAACTAACTAATAGTGACAAATGAGACCTTATTGTAAAATGTTACCAAACATTTAACTAACTAACTAATAGTGACAAATAAGACCTTATTGTAAAATGTTACCAAACATTTAACTAACTAACTAACTAATAGTGACAAATGAGACCTTATTGTAAAATGTTACCAAACATTTAACTAACTAACTAACTAATAGTGACAAATAAGACCTTATTGTAAAATGTTACCAAACATTTAACTAACTAACTAACTAATAGTGACAAATAAGACCTTATTGTAAAATGTTACCAAACATTTAACTAACTAACTAACTAATAGTGACAAATGAGACCTTATTGTATAATGTTACCAAAAAACTAACTAACTAACTTACTAATAGTAATAAATGGGACCTTATTGTAAAATGTTACCAAACAACTAACTAACTAACTAACTAACGGTAACAAATAATACCTTATTTAAAGTGTTACCAAACAAACAACTTAATTAACTAATGGTAACAAATCAGACCTTATTTAAAGTGTTACCAAACAAACAACTAACTAACTAATGGTAACAAATAAGACCTTATTGTAAAATGTTACCAAACATTTAACTAACTAACTAATAGTGACAAATGAGACCTTATTGTTACCAAACAAACAACTTAACAAACAAATAGTAATAAATGAGACCTTATTGTAAAATGTTACCAAAAAACTAACTAACTAACTAACTAATAGTAATAAATGAGACCTTATTGTAAAATGTTACTGTCACGGCACACACGAAGACAAACAGGGTAGGTCCAATTGCAGGTATTTATTGGGGTAATCCAAAGCGTAAATCCAGAAACAGGCAAGGGTCAAAATCCATGAAAACAGTCCGTACACAAAACAAGAAAAAACACAATGAAAACCAGAACAGAGAAACCAGGAACGTTCGTGAAGACACCATAACAAGGGCAGAGACAAACCAGGTATAAATAGACAGACACTAAATACAGAACTCAAAACAGCTGAGTGTAATGACAGGGATAACGAGTCCAGGAGTGATTTATGGGAAATGTAGTCTGAAACAGTGCAACAAGGTCCGGGGTGGAGTGCCCTCTGGTGGCTAGACAGGGCACTCCAACTGGTGGTCGTGACAGTTACCAAACAACTAACTAACTAACTAATGGTAACAAATGATACCTTATTTAAAGTGTTACCAAACAAACAACTAACTAACTAATGGTAACAAATAAGACCTTATTGTAAAATGTTACCAAACATTTAACTAACTAACTAACTAATAGTGACAAATGAGACCTTATTGTTACCAAACAAACAACTTAACAAACAAATAGTAATAAATGAGACCTTATTGTAAAATGTTACCAAAAAACTAACTAACTAACTAACTAATAGTAATAAATGAGACCTTATTGTAATGTGTTACCTGACTGACTGACTAAATACAATTTCAGACTTCAATGAACAATTAACTGAATTCAAAAAACTTGGAAAGGTAAGAGGCTGAAATTTGTTTTGCTCTACAAATGTAGTAGTAAATGGAACTATGCATTAAGATGCTGTAGAAGTGTTGTTCACTGTTAGTTCATTTTAACCAATAATAACAAATGAGACCTTATTGTAAAGTGGTACCAAAAAAAAAACTAACTAATGGTAACAAATGAGACCTTATTGTTACCAAACAAACAACTTAACAAACAAATAGTAATAAATGAGACCTTATTGTAAAATGTTACCAAACAACTAACTAACTAACTAATAGTAACAAATGAGACCTTATTGTAAAATGTTACCAAACAACTAACTAACTAACTAATAGTAACAAATGAGACCTTATTTAAAGTGTTACCAAACAAACAACATAATTAACTAATGGTAACAAATAAGACCTTATTTAAAGTGTTACTAAACGAACAACTAACAAACTTATGGTAACAAATAAGACCTTATTGTAAAATATTACCAAACATTTAACTAACTAACTAACTAATAGTGACAAATGAGACCTTATTGTAAAATGTTACCAAACATTTAACTAACTAACTAACTAATAGTGACAAATGAGACCTTATTGTAAAATGTTACCAAACATTTAACTAACTAACTAACTAACTAATAGTGACAAATAAGACCTTATTGTAAAATGTTACCAAACATTTAACTAACTAACTAACTAATAGTGACAAATGAGACCTTATTGTAAAATGTTACCAAACATTTAACTAACTAACTAACTAATAGTGACAAATGAGACCTTATTGTAAAATGTTACCAAACATTTAACTAACTAACTAACTAATAGTGACAAATGAGACCTTATTGTAAAATGTTACCAAACATTTAACTAACTAACTAACTAATAGTGACAAATAAGACCTTATTGTAAAATGTTACCAAACATATAACTAACTAACTAACTAATAGTGACAAATAAGACCTTATTGTAAAATGTTACCAAACATTTAACTAACTAACTAACTAATAGTGACAAATGAGACCTTATTGTATAATGTTACCAAAAAACTAACTAACTAACTTACTAATAGTAATAAATGGGACCTTATTGTAAAATGTTACCAAACAACTAACTAACTAACTAACTAACTAATGGTAACAAATGATACCTTATTTAAAGTGTTACCAAACAAACAACTTAATTAACTAATGGTAACAAATCAGACCTTATTTAAAGTGTTACCAAACAAACAACTAACTAACTAATGGTAACAAATAAGACCTTATTGTAAAATGTTACCAAACATTTAACTAACTAACTAACTAACTAATAGTGACAAATGAGACCTTATTGTTACCAAACAAACAACTTAACAAACAAATAGTAATAAATGAGACCTTATTGTAAAATGTTACCAAAAAACTAACTAACTAACTAACTAATAGTAATAAATGAGACCTTATTGTAAAATGTTACCAAACAACTAACTAACTTACTAATGGTAACAAATGATACCTTATTTAAAGTGTTACCAAACAAACAACTAACTAACTAATGGTAACAAATAAGACCTTATTGTAAAATGTTACCAAACATTTAACTAACTAATAGTGACAAATGAGACCTTATTGTAAAGTGTTACCAAACAAACATCTGACTAACTAACTAACTACAATTTCTATCTGAACTTTACACACAGCGATTAACTGACTTCAAAAGACTTGGAAAGACATGAAGGTGATCAAATTGTGATTTTTGCTCTAAATATTTTTTTTGTAAATGCTGAAACTATGCATTAGCTAAGATTAATAAATTCTGCAGAAGAATTGCTCATTGTTAATTCATGTTAACTAGTGTCGTTAACTGACAGTAACAAATGAGACCTTATTGTAGTGTTACCAAAAAAAAAAAAAAAAACTGAACTTAATGCATAGCTATTAACTTCAAATAACTTGGATAGACATGAATGTGACAGAATTGTGATTTCTGGCTGAACTGTTCTTTTCAGCTTTTATCATATGTAGGAGGATTAAATTTAAACAGTGAAAACCTAGATTCCTCTTCCTCTTGAATGTGGCCTTGGAGGCAAAGCTGAACTAAATCCTATCTTGTAAATGGAGTCGTTATCTTCTGCTCTGTCCTTCACTGGCTCTATAAAACTGTCCCACGGCCTCCTCCTCTTCGCCATCTCAGCGGGAGCGAACATGCTGCCGGCCGTCGTGAAGCTCTGCTGTGGAATCTCATACCCACATTTGAGGAGCATGGCAGGTATTCGACCTCAGCCCTCAGCATGTTGCATGAGTTTCTCTGGTGTGCTTCTGTATTGTTTTATTTATTGTGTGTCTGGTGTCCTGCAGGTCTGCAGCGTGCAGCTCTTGCAGCGTTCGGGCAGGAGATTGCACACTTGCAGAGCAGAGGGCAAATTAGCCATCCTGCATGGAGCCCTTTGAGATGGACTCGCCACAAGGAGTCTGGAAGTGAGTCTGTGCATTCATATTTAGCTTGCTATTCCATCCAGTATTCCAGCAAATGTCTAACAAGACAAAAACAATTTGCAGATAAAATAAAAAAGCTAACTTTTGAGAATGTTTTATTTCTTAATGAATGTGCTCAGAGACAGACCCAGCAGAGCAGAGGACGGCAGCACTGGCCGATGAGGACGTGTTTTATCTGAGACAAGGAGAAGAAGCCCTGAATGAAGCTCTAGACATCGTGGAGTCCAAGGATGGATGGAAACTCGAGATGGCCGAGGTGATTGTCTGTGAATTTAACCATTCCCCTGGTGTGCAGTTAGCCAGAATGTGTTCTCACAGTAAATGATGAACGTCTTTTCCCTTTAGACGAATGGAGACGTAATCTACAGTAAGGTTCTCAGAGGAAACAGGAAGGTTTTCCGACTGGAAGCTGAGCTGGATGCATCTCCAGATAAACTTCATGACATCTTGTTCGTCAGAGTGGAGGAGATGCACGAATGGAACCCCAACATCAGACGCATTAGAGTAAGACAAACGTGATTCTCACACACACACAATTTGATTCCATGAGACTCACCAGAGACTTTATAAAACCAAGTTGGTCCACTCATTTCAAACCTTCAGTATGCAATATGGCATATATCAGCATGGCTGTGATTCAGCCGTATGTAAGTTAAATATAGCCTTAATATTAAATTATTAAATTTAACAGCCCAATTCGATTTGCTCAGGAACAAGTAATAGATTAATAAGACTAAAGATCTCATGTTATATCTCATCTTTAAGCACTATAAGACACAGCGGCAAATCCCTGAAGCACTGGCCGAGATGAAGCTGTTCTCAGCGGGTACACGAGCCCTGAACGGCCGCTGACGGCCTGGAGCTTGCATCTCCGAAAACAACTAAACAAATTTGTAAAATAGGAACTATTCAGTCAAATTTATGGAGCCCTGCACATGACATGCAAGAAAAAAAATTTAATTGTGCGCACAATTTACTAATTCGTTCCCTTGATTTATAAATCGATTAGATTAATAAGACTAAAGATTGCCCGTTTTATGTACCCAAAATTAATTATATCTCTGAACTGGCTGAGATGAAACTGTTCTTGGCACTATGATTAAATATGAGTCATATATTTCAGGACTAAACAACTACATTCTGGCCTACAGTTAGTGGTACAACAAGTGTAGAACACAAATTTCTGAGAAGCATAATTTATGATATTGTTGTCAGATTTTATTTTGATTTGATTTCCAATATATTACTGATACACATCTGAAACACAAGACAGAGTCATGGGTTCAGTTCCCAAAGAAGACACTGACTAACTGTAAATGTGGTTTTTGGCTGAGCAGCACATCTGTTCAAAATATTCCCTCTTAAAATATCTACAGCCTGACGCTGAGCTAAAAAGTGTTTGTGAGAGTCGTGAGGTCTCATCACAGATTAGAGACCCGTTCATGGCTGCTATGAGGTCACGAGGTTCGAGCCTTGGTACATTTTTATAATAAAAAATAAAGTTTGCAGCTATAAATGCAACAGAATGTATAATCAACATGAAAAAATAATGTATAATTCAGTTTAATCCATTGGCTAGATAAAACCATAAAACAAACGCCTTTTTGTCGCAGGTTCTGAAACATGTGGGGAGGAACACCATGGTTACACACGAGGTGTCGGCAGAAACAGCGGGAAACCTGATTGGCCAGCGGGACTTCCTGAGCGTCAGACATTCATCGAAGAGCGAGTCATGTGTTTATTTGGGCGGAGCTGCGACGCGGTTAGAGTCCTTTCCGCCTCAGCCGGGGTTTGTCAGGTTAGGAATTATTAACTAATTTCTGTAACCAATATGGCCATCACGTGGAAATATTTTTTTGAAATCTAACCATGCAAAATTGTGAGAACATGAACGTATAAACAAACGTGAACAACACAAGCAGTGTTGCATCATCACAAAAGTTTCAATATTGAAGCTCAAGAAGACTCTGTGTGGGAAGTTTCCTTTGCTCAAACATCCGAAGTGTGCACGCAGAAAGCCGCGTCTCAGACAGCCCGCAAATACTGAACTGAGCTCTCTTTCACATCTTCTTTACAGACAGAAAAAAAAAAACTGTCAATGTCAATGTCAATGTCTTATATGACTTGCACACTAATCGCATGTATAGCTTTCATGGTGCTTTTTTTCTTCTTTTTCGAGCTTGAAAGTATAAATAAACTTTCACTTTTGTTTTAAGAAAAGCAGAAGCTTAATTAATATGGATTTGGGTCAATGAGAAAGTGAACTTATCTGTTGGTGAACTATTCTTTTTATGTAAGAGTTACTATAACAGGACATAATCTGAAAGTGGTTTCTCTGAGTCATTCTGTGAGTGTTTGTTGCTTGTAGGGCTGAAGATGGACCCACCTGCATCATCCTGCAGCCGCTTCAGGACCGTCCAGACCGGAGTCACTTCATCTGGCTTCTCAATATGGATGTGAAGGTACAAAACATGTGTATGTATTACAGATTCAGAAATTAATGGGGGATTGGGGTGAAAATGCCACCAAAATTAACAAGTGTACCTATTATGCCCCTTTTCACAAGATGTAATATAAGTCTCTGGTGTCTCCAGAATGTGTCTGTGAAGTTTCAGCTCAAAATCCCCCACAGATCATTTATTATAGCTTGTCAAATTTGCCTCTATTTGGGCGTGAGCAAAAACATGCTGTTTTTGTGTCAGTCCCTTTAAATGCAAATGAGCTGCTGCTCCCGCCCCCTTTCCAGAAGAGGGCGGGGCTTTAACAGCTCAACAACAACAAAGCTGGAGAATCTCACGCAGCCAAAATGATAACGGTGTTCAGCCTTACATTGTTCAAACCGGAGTCGACACTGATGGAGAGACTCAGGAAGAAGTTACAACTTTTAGACGTTTCTGAATGGTTAGTGGATAAATTGATGTAGTTGCTGTGGAGTTGATTCAACTCATCCACTAGCATGTGCCGTCATGTTCATCTTTTGTGTTGAATTGACCCTCGTTTGTGAAGCAGTCCGGCGTAAAATGACGGCATGACAACAACACTCGACTACAACAACTCTTCCTCTTCTCTAAAGCAGCCCGACATGGCCCCGCCCCCTTTGTTGTGTGTTGTCGGGGGCGGGGTTTATGTAAATTTTAGGGTTAATGATGTCACTAAACTAGGAAGAAGCTTGTTGTAGTCCGAACTAGCCGTTTGTTGTAGTCCTTAAAAAGAAATTTCTGTAAAATAAAATATCTCCCTTTGCATTGAACTTTGAGCATCGTAACTTTGCAGATGTTCATACAGCAACATTACACACTAACTAAAGTTAAAAAAGTGAAATCATAATCAAGGACCCCTTTAAACTAAATCTGTTATGGGATTTCTTTTTATACATTTTTTTTTATACAACGTCGAGCATAATAACCAATCACATGCGTTTCTATTGAGCTTATGAATGCAATGGGCCAATCAGAGGCATTTAGATTACTCACCGCTGAGTGTGTGATTACAAACGGAATTTTGAAAATTCAATCATCAACAAGAAAGTGCAAGAGAATAGTACTGTGATGAAGTGTATCAGAGCAGTAATGTGTTGAATGTGTCCTTGTATTTTTAGGGCTGGCTGCCACAGTCACTAGTGAACAAGGCTCTTCCTCGAGCACAAGTGGACTTCACGAAACATCTGCGTCGCCGTCTGGCCACACAAAACCCAGAAAACAGGAGATGAAAGACACTGAAGCTTCTGTCAGGCATCAACACTGAAGACGGCAGACAACGAAATAGGAACACAGACATGCAACATACACCTCAGATCATGCTTTTATAGTTTGATTACAAGCAGACAAACTGTACGTGGAAGTTATCGAAGTAGAAAATCGACTACTTGTGAAAATTATTTGACCATATAAAGTGACAATAAAAATATTTTTCACTGTATTATTGTTTCTGAAAAAGTGGAAGAAGCGGAAAACAGCAGCATCATTTTAGGGTGGAGGGTGAATCATTTTAGGTGAACTATTCCTTTAACCTTCACCTGGGAGACTTCCAGATGACCTGTTATCAGGCAGCACTCGCACATCTGTGACAGCATGCAGATGGATGATAATCTCACATCATCAATTTGACAGACCCAGCATGAATTCACTGTGGATTCGACACTTCAAAAGAACAAATGGCATGTTGGAGAGGCGAGTGGCGTCTCATAAAGAGAAAATCTCATGAGTGAACGTTTATCTATAATAGTCTCTGAAAATCAGCAGAATGGCCTTTAGAGCAGCAGAATGACTCGACGACATCAGCAGAGGACAATGACTCTATTCACCACACTGAAAAGACTTTAGATATGCCTCAAATCCACAATACAATGATGCCTGAACTTATCAAACACTCTTAGCACTTTATTTTTTAGTGCAACTAAAAGCAATAGTTTGCAAGATAGTCATCATTTAGTCTCCTGTCATTAAACTCTCTTACAACATGTTGAGAAAAAAAAATCATGCAATTCTTTTTCACAAAATTGCGATCATGTCTGTCAAATATGCAGCGCTTTTAGGGGCACTATTTAATAACATTTTAAAATGGCTTTATTTTTATTTACTTTAATAAATATGTGTGACTATCTCCAAAGTCCCTTTAAGACAAGTCATTTCACTCGGCGGCCATCTTTGAAACGTCTCTCGGGCATCCTGGGCATCATGCAATCTGTTTGAATGGGGGAACATCAAATTCTCCAAAACTGTTCACCAACCTTACGATTAAATTTCATATTTGAAATCACCAATGAAATCTAACAACAACCGGCTCATAAATTTAGTTTCTAAACGCTCGAATCATGACGAAAAAAATTGTATTTTTCAGGCTGGATCAAGCTAATGCGCAGACCTAATAAATGCGAGTCTCTGTGGAGGCGCGCGTCTGACTGTTTCTATAGAAACCGGTGATTCTAACGGCCGCTGAAGTGACGCAATGACTTTACCAGTTGGCGATTGGCTCTTATTTAGAAGGCGGGACTTATTCCGCCAAATTGCGCGTTTTACTTTCTCCTATTCAAAACAATAGGAGTGACACGTCTTGTGTTATTCTATAGTCTTTGCTATCTCACATCGCATTAAAGTTTTAAAGGGGACCTATTATGCCCCTTTCACAAGATCTAATATATGTCTCTGGTGTCTCCAGAATGTGTCTGTGAAGCTCAAAATCCCCCACAGATCATTTATTATAGCTTTTCAAATTTGCCCCTATTTGGGTGTGAGCAAAAACACGCCGTTTTTGTGTGTGTCCCTTGAAATGCAAATTAGCTGCTGCCCCGCCCCCTTTCCAGAAGAGGTTCAGCCTTACATTGTTCAAACCGGAGTCGACACTGATGGAGAGACTCAGGAAGAAGTTACAACTTTTAGACGTTTCTGAATGGTTAGTGGATAAATTGATGTAGTTGCTGTGGAGTTGATCAACTCATCCACTAGCATGTGCCGTCATGTTCATCTTTTGTGTTGAATTGACCCTCGTTTGTGAAGCAGTTCGACGTAAAATGACGGCATTCTGTAAAAGAAAATATCTCCCTTTGCATTGAACTTTGAGCGTCGTAACTTTGCAGATGTTGTTTATGATCAAACAGCAACATTACACACTAACTAAAGTTAAAAAAGTCAAATCATAATCAACCACCCCTTTAAAATGTACAAAATGTTAAAACTGCCTGTTTGCAGCGGCTAAACAGAAAACGTTTTCTAAACATTACAGTCAATATGTTATGGTTAGAAATGATTAACTAAATTCTCTGAGCTCTGCTGCTGGCTGAGATTACAGATGCACTTAAAAACATCAAAATCAATGCATAAATGATCTATATTACACTTATGCAAGGCTATGCAATGACTTCAGTTTCTGCAGGGATGGAGATTGATTTGCAAAGCATCCATGTGCATTCTGACTTTTTCCATTTCTTCCCTCCAGCTGTCATAATCTAAACAGGTTCAGATCAGCTGCATCATTAAAACATGATTCACAGACAAATGCTCTGTTAATAAACATTTAAAAGCTGTTTTCATAGTCGTCTTAAGTGTAATGTACGCTATAGATGCACGTTTTAATTTAGTCATTGATTGCTGAAGGGAAATGAAATACAAATCTCATATCAGCACTGAGGGTTGTTTCATATCATATTATACACTGCGAACCTGATATTTATTCAGTGTTTTTTTTCTTCACTTAAAGGTACACTATGTAACTTTTGGCCCATGCATTTTGCAGAAGAACATTGTTTTGGTGGTGCTTCGGCTCTCTATATGATCCTTCGCAATAGATAACGCTTTTCAATGAACTATACGTGGCCTACCATAGTGAAGCTGGGTTAGACAAAAATGTTTTGGAAGAAGCACTGATGACTCATTATTTGAACTGTGTTCATTTTAAACAGAAAAAAGTTACATAGCATACCTTTAATGCACAAACAAGTGACAAAATCTGAAAATGAACAAGAACAAATCAAAACGCCACATTTCTTCTCAATGTGTATATTTTCATGTATTTCATCATCCTACAATTTAAAAATTTAATAAATACACTTAAAGCTCTCATTCACGTATATACAAGTACTATACAATACAGAAATTAGGTGAAACCACATGAGAGAGACGTCATCGTGAGCTCTGGACGCCCTCGCATCCGTCCTCAAACCTGCAACTATGTACAATATATACAAAACCACCTGAAAACATCACAACGGTTTCAAAGCGAGCTCAAAAAAACAAAAACAAAATCAAAACACACAAACGGCAGGTCATGCATTAGAGGTGGTAGGTGTTGTTTCACAGGTGAGTGACGTCACATTGGTTTAGATGCGTTTGTCAGCATCTGATGGCTGAAGTACAGGAGCACCAGAGAAACGTCTAGAACGACAAGTACACTCGCTTTGTAACACTTCAGTAGTTTGTGTAGTTCAGCTTCTCAAAATGATGATTAAAGTACAAATCAAATGCACAGAATAGAATAAAAGCCAGTTTTGTTTTAGTATTATTGTATATACTATTATAGTATAATATTTTACATTAACTTTCATTTTAATGTCAATTTTAGTCATTTTAACGTGCATTTGCCATTTTTATATTTCTATATAGCTCTAATTTATTTTTATTTCAGTTTTAGTAATTTTAGTATTTCAACTTGTTTTATAATAATTTTAAGTTAAAATATTTAATCTAATATTTGTTTGATTTTATTTCAGCATTATTTTAATTACTCAAAAAATAAGTTTAAGTTAAAAAATAACAACACTGTTGTAAGCATACTGCATTCTCCTCAGTATACACTACCAGTCTAAAGTTTGGAAACATTACTATTTTTAATGTTTTTGAATGAAGTCTTTTATGCTCATTAAGGCTGCATTTATTTCATAATAAATACAGAAAAAACATTAATATTGTGAAATATTATTACAATTTAAAATTATGGTTTTGTATTTTAATATGCTTTAAAATATAATTTATTTCTGTGATGCAAAGCTGAATTTTCAGCATCATTACTCCAGTCTTCAGTGTCACATGACCCTTCAGAAATCATTCTGACATGATGATTTGATATCAATGTTGGAAACAGTTGTGCTGCTTAATATTATTTTATAACCCGTGATACTTTTTCAGGATTCTTTAATGAATAAAAAGTTAAAAAATATCAGCATTTATTTAAAATAGAAATCTTTTCTAACAATATAAATCTTTACTCTCACTTTTTATCAATTTAACACATCCGTGCTGAATAAAAGTATTAATTTCTTTCAAAAAAACCCAAATGACTGACCCCAAACTTTTGAACGGTAGTGTATATTGTTACAAAAGATTTCTATTTTAAATAAATGCTTTTAACTTTTTATTCATTAAAGAATCCTGAAAAAGTATCACAGGTTATAAAATAATATTAAGCCGCACAACTGTTTCCAACATTGATAATAAATCAGCATATCAGAATGATTTCTGAAGGGTCATGTGACACTGAAGACTGGAGTAATGATGCTGAAAATTCAGCTTTGACCACAGGAATAAATTATATTTTAAAGTATATTAAAATAGAAAACCATAATTTTAAATTGTAATAATATTTCACAATATTAATGATTTTTCTGTATTTATTATGAAATAAATGCAGCCTTAATGAGCATAAGAGACTTATTAAAAATAGTAATGTTTCCAAACTTTTGACTGGTAGTGTATACTATAGACTTAAAAATAGTACATGAAACCATATGCATTGATAAACCAGTAAGGTAACATTGAACAACACTTCTACAGCATTTATTAATCTCAACATTAGTTCATTAATGCAACTTTAAACATAAGCAATTTGACAATGATTAATAAATGCTGTATAAATATATTGCTCAGAGGTCAATTGCAAAACTACATCAGTGTTACAAAGCAAACGTACATAGCTAGACTCAAAATAACACTGCTATGAACTACATGACGTACTACAGCCACAAACACACGGAAGACCGGACATGAAGACGCGAGCGGCGGATTCTAGTAGTTCTGAGGACACCAAACGACTCGGATTCGTCTGGAAGTCACTGACGGTTTAAATAACAGCACCTTTCATCATTTCCTTCCGTTTCCACATGTAAAGCAGAGGATTGTGGGAAGTGCAGCGGACTTGTGGTTGATGTCGGTTCATTCTGAGGTAACCAATAACTGCTGACTGTCTGATTCATTGACGATCATGTGACCGGCGAGTTCCTTTTCCTCCGGGAGGAGTCCAAAGTGGCGTTGTGGTTCTGGAGTCTGTCTGGTTCCCTGCTGGGTCGCTGGACGGGCGGGCGTGTGGCGGGAACGCTCGGCCCTGGAGGTAGAGGTGAGGTGACGGACTCCGTTCGGCTCTGGAGTGGGAAGGAAGTGCTCGTGTCCGCTTTAGGGCTGGAGTGAGTGGGCCGCGGGCTCTCGCCGCTGGCTGTAGTGGTGTGGACGAGCGCGGCCGCTGTAGACAGCGACACAGACGTCTGCTCTGACGGATCGGGACTCGTTGGAAGCAGAGGTGGGAAGGTGAAATCTGGAAGCCAAGAGAAGGGAGGATGCAGATCTGGAGAAACAGTACTGAAACCCAACTTCCTGTTACAGGACTCGCAGCACAGCTTATGATATCCCGGGATGGAGCAGTACCGCGCCAGAACCTCCATCTGACAGAAGATCGACTTATCACCCAGACAAGGCTCATCTGGAGGGAGAGAGGATGGAAAAAAGATGCTTTTGGACATGCACCATAAATATTTGAATCATAAAATTAGGGATGCAGTGATATCAAAGTTTTGACCGATAACCGATAATTCTATATATTTGATTACCGATACATTACCCGATAAATCTAAATCCAAATTTTTATATAATTTTTGAGAGCCTGATTACAAAAACAAAATAATCCATGGATTTAATATATTGGCCAAATTTTCTCATCTGGACGATAATGATAACAAAATATACCGATACGGTGGCAGATATATCATGCATCCCTACATAAAATACAATAGAATCATACAGCGTGAATTATAAAAATACAATACAGCCTCTTGATATATATGAATTTAAATATCCATGCATGTGCATCATGCAAATCTGTTTTTTATTTATTTGTTTTGATTTTTAAATTCTAATTTCTAGTGGTATTAATCTAGAAAAGTAACATTTTTAGCATTGGCACTCTTTTTCTAAGTAATATACACAACATTACTGTTTTAAGTATTATTTGGAGTACAATACAAAAAATGGTATATGAACACACACCACTTTTATTCAGCAAGCATGCATTAAATTGATCAAAAGTGACATTTATAATGTTACAAAAGATTCTATTTTAAATAAATGCTGTTCTTTTGAACTTTCTATTCATCAAAGAATCTTGAAAAGGGTCATTCTACAGAAACGTCCACTTTTGGTATGACAAAATGTCTTAAAATGTATTTCTTTTTTTAACATTTACACTTAGACCACATTATTATATTACATTTTGACTTTATGAATACACATAAATGACAGCTTAATGATTTATTTATTTTTTTGTACATTTATTTAAAGACTGCATGTACCCTTTTTTGTCACTGGTGTTAACTTACTTCTCTGGCATTTTTAAACATTTTTATGAAATATTATTTCAATTTTTTTTTCAGCACATGTAGTCAGAGTTACACAAAAATAATGATAATGCAAAAAATAAGGAGATTGTGTTTTTTTATTTTAATCAGGTTAGTTAAAAGTGTGATTGAATGATGTTAATTCAATTGTGCAACCATGTATTTGCTATAACAATGAAAATATTTGAAAAACAGTTATAAAAAAAGCAATTCAGTGGATATAAAATTATTATCATGTCACATATGACACATTTTATTTAATGTGACAGACAAAAAACAGTAACACCAGTGACACAATGAATCTCCAGTGACATATACATAGGACCAAAGATCCTTATTCTTCAGCTATAATTAAGTAGACTGGACTAAATTTTTACATTTGGTGTACAATAAAAGACTATCATTGACACTTAGTGAAAGCAGTCAGAAAAAGATCATAAACAACATTTTAAAACTGTCTGTAAAATACGCTGTCTGTAAAGTCGCTTCATTGAATTTAGCCAAATACCCTTAATTTAGCCATATCTGCCCAAAGGAGGATTAACAATGAGAAAGAAAAGTTAGAATCATGTAATCTTAGTGCCATTTTATGCAAAAGAACTAAATGAATATCTTTAAATAAAGTTTATCTATAAACGGGTAACGTCTCGGTTACATAGGTAACCCTCATCCCTGAAGGAGGGAACGGAGACGTACATCGAACGTGACCGACTGAATGGGAACCAGTGACATTATTCATGAAAAATGCATTTTACAAAATGGCTGCTGCAAGGTGTCAACCCACATGTTGTCAATCATGATATATTCACTAAATCAAGTAATTTAATCCATTTGTATTCTAGTTTTTTTTAAATTCCCTAACAATAAAGTAGTTCACACTAGTGACTTCAACTAAAAGCTTCATATGATTTTCTAATTTTTAAAATTTCTGATAACTGAAAAGAGATAGATGACTTTCCATTGGCCTTTCTTTATTGATGTTCAGGAAACAGGAAGAAGAAAGTCAAGTGATGTCATCAGTGTGATTTTTTTTTCTTTCAAAATAAGAGATTTTTGTTAAAGGTAACACCAGTGACACAACACCAGGGGACCACTACATTCATTATGTATTTTATAATATTTTTTTCGGCATTTGTTTTTATTTTACGTCATTTACATAATATATTTGATAATAACATTATTGTATTTGAAATGGTAGAAAAACCTGTTTCTGAGCCTAAAATAAAGCACTTTCCCTCTGCACATGACTGTGGGGACGAGTGCTTCTGTGGCGCTTGGAATTATAATAATTAATTAAAAAAACAATATTGCCACATTTATGGCTCAAGAAGGCTTAATTGTTCAAATAACATATTGTTTCATATTAAAATATAAAGAAATTATAATCCTAAAGTGTTTTTCAAGTGTAATATGTCTGTAAAGTCTAGGGACAGAAATGTGGACGTTTCTGTAGAATGACCCAAAAACAGTTTTCACAAAAACATGAACTGTGTTCAACATTGATAATAATCATAAATGTCAAATCATCATATTAGGATCATGTGACACTGAAGACTGGAGTAATGATGCTGAATATTCAGCTTTGATCACAGAAATAAATTATATTTTACTATATATTCACATAGAAAACAGCTATTTTAAATCGTAATAATATTTCACAATTTTACTGTATTTTTGATCAAATAAATGCAGCTTTGGTGAGCAGAAGAAACTCTTTCAAAAACAACCCTGAACTTTTAGTCCATCCACACAGAACACTGAAACATGAACCGGCTGATCCGGGCAGTGAATAAACCCTGAAGTGGATCACTGGCCTGATCATCGATCCGTCAGCGTCTGTGTTGACGAGACACTTACTAGAGATTTTATCCAGAGTGTTTTCCGGCAGCTTCTCCTCCTCAGTGGTGAAATTCTCCAGTAAATCTTTAGTTGGACTGGGTAAAGACGGCTCTCCTGGGAAAAAAAACACACACAAAAAAGCACATTTCCTGTCACTGTACAGTTCGGTCAGTGTCTAACAAACGTTTGGACTGAATTTATGCCTGCTGATCTAAAGGATTCTGATAAATCACTAAAATTAGTTTGTAAACAAATATAAACTGAGCCAACATCTGAATTTCCTTACAAAAGAAAAAACATTGTAAAGCATTGTAAAGAAACTGGTGTTGGATTTAGTTTGAAACAAATTTCACTCATAAATTTCATAAACAGTTACAAGGAAATGCCAATTAACACACTGAATTAAATGTAAAATGTTGAAATGAAAAGACTGAAATAGTATTTTCTTGTAAAACGTACTCCAACTAGATAAAAATAATAATATTCAATCATAAAAAAAAATAAAAATGACATTTTAGTATTATCATATGACATCCCCTTCAGCCATTAAAATCTACATGCCACATGCTTGACATTTTTGGCAACAAGGACCTGAAGGAGACATGAGCACATGTTCGGTCACATGCTGTCAAGGCTCCATTGTGAGTTCGTTTTAGACTAGGAAATACATAAAAATTAAATTAATAAAAAATTCATTGTACATCCAAAAGTTTTTGGCCATTTTAAATGCACATTTTGTAAATTAAATTAATCAAATACCAAAAAATATGTGTTATGCAAAAATCACAAATAGGGGATCGATTTTTTCTGTATATCTGCAGTACTGTTCATTAATAGCAGGCAGTATAAATAGCCTTTTTGCCTGTGTTTCAGGTTTATGTAAGCAAGTTTTGTTGCTTTTCACTCATGCTACAATCATTGACTTCCAAGAAAGAAACAATGTTAAAGATTGTTTTCTTTTTTTAAACACCAAGACATGGTTTCACTATTTTCCAGTTGCATCTGAATTTGGTTTTGTCATTTTTACATGTGAGTTTCAAATGAAATATAGTAGCACAAGCTGAAATGCAACGTTAATAAAGCTTTTTAATGTTTTTGAAGACCTACTTTTCAGATAGTGAAAATGCATTTGAATGTGTGTGCATATTGCCAAATTTGCCAAAAATTATTTACCCTAAGTTCAAAAGTTTACCCTAGTTCAAAGGTGAGTTCAGCTGATGCTCTTCTCCATTCAATGAAAGGAAAATGGATATCAAAAGCTGTAAATCTCCTCTGAATTATTAAGAAATGAGACTCGAAGCTGAACGCTGCTTCAGAAGGTTCGATCTCGAGCTGCTCACTCTCATTAAAGCCTCATGAGACGGTCAGTACAATAACATCCTTCACACTGGTTTCACCTGCGCAGGGAGGAAGCTTGCAGATGGAGACAGATTGGGGTTTGTCTGCATCACACGGGCCGCCACCGCTGTCAGACGGTCTGCAGATGACCTGCCGCTGCCGGATCCCTTCACCGCAGCTCACCGAACACTGGAGGAGACACACAATCACATTCACAGGAGATTCACTAATCACTCAGCTGAAAGTCTGAGGAAATCTGGGTTTACGTTCAGGTAAATGTGGGCTGATCATAACAATATTATAATATGTGTGTGTAATCTTTCAGCCGTTTGCTTCATCTAATGAACTCCCGTCCTCCTGCCCTTAAACCTTAAGCATGATGTCATCTTCCACACGCTGCAGTTTCACAAAGTCACAAGAAAATCGAGGATTTCAAGCGTGAAAACGAACCACAGTGGAGAACAACTCGATTGCACTGTGGTTTCCACATCATTAAACATCACAAGCTCGTCCGCAGACTCCAGATTATACAGTGTTTACAATAAATGGGAACTTTCTATTGAGTCATTCCACAAAACCAGTACGATTTGAGTCCCTCTGACCTTTTTCAGTGTATTTTATCCAAAATATATTTTGAAAAGCTTTTTGCATTAATTGAAATCTCTATTTTAGTAATGTTTAAAAACATGACATACATTTTATCTTCGTATTAGAAATTATTTAGTTTTTTTCAGTCGTCACCACCTATTTTGTCGTGTCCCTCAAGGCCTTCTATGAAGGTATTCTTGGGATATGAATAATAAAATGTGAAAAAAGTGCATTCATTTTGCCATTCCCATAAATATCTATCTGTAAATTCATGATTATTCATTAAAATCACATGATTTAGTTCTGTACCTCGGTAACTCCTCAACCCTGTTACACAAACCGTAATGCACTGATGCTTATGTGACATCATTAATAGGAAGTGACATCATAGAAGTCTTCTGAACAACATTGTGAGCGAGTTAGCACCTTCTTTAATATTTATAACTAAATTATGTTGTGAAATTGTGAAA
This sequence comes from Chanodichthys erythropterus, assembly GCF_024489055.1. Classification (NCBI taxonomy): domain Eukaryota; kingdom Metazoa; phylum Chordata; class Actinopteri; order Cypriniformes; family Xenocyprididae; genus Chanodichthys; species Chanodichthys erythropterus. The sequence continues at coordinate 1,983,244 of NC_090239.1, read as the reverse complement.
ATGATCAACATTATTCATGATTTTTTAATATCATGCATGCCATGTGCTCTCCATTTATTCACTAGATTTAGAGCAGAGGCCAATTTGGGCAAAAAATCACAACCACGTCACACCTACATTTTTACATTTTTAAGTTTATGAAAAAGTCATTTTAATTAAGCTGAACTCTGTGTGAAATGTTCAGAGAAATCATAAGAAAACTGATTTTAGCTCAAATTCTGAAGCCTTTGATCAGAAATGATGAGGTTTCTGTCACAAAAAGTGTCCATTTCAGGCTTTAGTACCAAAAGTGTGAGATTTTATGTAACTTTTATATTTGCAATTACTGAATTAGTGTGAGGGACATCTGATTAATAGGCGAATGTTGATTTTTATCACAAAAACATTTTATAATAATATTCAGAGAGTTCTCATAGTGTCCATAACTTAAAATAATGACCAACAATAACAGGGATTTGATGCCTGAGATGGGAAAATATGTTTGTTTGGAAGTTAAATATGTCATTGATATTGTGGGGTGTTCAGGAAAGTAATACATTTTTGTAAAAATATCTCAATGACTCAATTATAAATACTATATAAATACTACAATGGAGGCGTTTCAGGGAGTTCAGAAACAAAAACACTGATATAGAGAAGAACTCCCACTGGAGTGACATTGGAGAACTTTTTCATGCTCAAACATCAACATTTCACACAAAAGACAGATAAACATGGAAAAAAGCGTAATAGGAGCCCTTTACTAAAGCATCACCTGTGACCAGGCTCCGGTCCTCCATTGGGATGGGCAGGCGCTCGTGTTACAAGCTCTCCGTGTCTCGGGACGCTCCTCGCTGCAGTATTTGGTGTGTACGGGTTTGTTGGTGCCGTTCACAAGGGGTTGCATGCACTGGACCACACGAGACTGATATCCCAGCTTTCCACAGGACTTACTGCACGGACCCCACTCCTCCAGCACCCACCTACACACACACATACACACACACACACACACACACACACACACACACACACACACACCTCAGTTACATTGCATTCAAGATGAAGATGATTCTGCGTGCTGGTGCGGGACTCACGTTGGCTGGCTGCAGTTGTTGGTGTTGCAGCGTTTCCGGATGGGTTTGGGCTTTTTACCGATGTCGCAGAAGTTCCTGTGAACCAAACGCGCGTCGCTTTTCCTACGACAGCCGTATTTTGTGTACTGGACACCTGAGGGACACACGTGCATTAGCACTTTTTAAAATGTTCGAAAGAAGTTTCTTCTGCTCACCAAGGCTGTGTTTATTTGATAAAAAATACAGTAAAACTGTGAAATATTTTTACGATTAAAAATATCTGTTTTCTATGTGAATATATTGTAGAAAATAATTTATTCCTGTGATCAAAGCTGAATTTTCAGCATCATTACTCCAGTCTTCAGTGTCACATGATCCTTCAGAAATCATTCTAATATGATGATTTGATGCTCAAGAAACATTTATGTTTATTATCAATGTTGAAAACAGTTGTGCTGCTTCATATATTTGTGTTTTTATAAACTGTACTAGTTATGAATACTATAACCAAACTCCAACCCTAACATTTTTACAATTAAAAAACAAACAAAAATAAAGCTGCGAGGAGCAATTATCGGGGTTCAAGCGCTTTAAGGCCTTTCAGCACATGCATAAAAAGGTATAATGTTTTAATGAGCAAGCCTGTAACCATCTCCATCATAGATGGAAAAGACCATTTACAGCCAATACAGGCAATTTACCATTGGAAATGTATGGTTTTTAAAGCTTTTTAATAGTTATCGAGGTTGAGCCAAAAACCTAGGACTAGTTCACCAAAGTAGTTTTTTGAAATAATCTCCAATATTTAACGAACGATTCGATGGACAGAAGCGGTCCTAGAGACAAAGTTACTTATAGTTCTACCATGTTACAAAGTTGTGGGTGTGTGCATAAAATCGTGCGATACACAATCTTTTACAAACGTGAAAAAGCAAAGGCACCCTCTGGTGGCCGATTTCTTAATTTCTCACAGCCCTCTAGAGTTTCATTCTGATTGGCCTCCGTTAACCTTGTCTGATAGCTGCTTCATTGGCCGATGGCGGACATGTTTTTTGAAATACATCAATGTCCTCATAGACAATCATGACACATTGGACAAAGACACTGTATGCCAATTTTCAAGTCAATAACTACTTCATCAAACAATGAAGTAGTTATTAGCCATTTTCATGTTTTTTTTTTCCTGTTATAGCGCCACCAAGTGGCCAGTCGCTGCATCCTTTCTCACACAATCACAGAATGAGCTCTATCATAGATGTGCCAAATTTGGTGAAAATATCTTATTCCGTTCACAAGTTATAGCCATTTTAGTAAAAGTGGCTCCGCCCACTTTGAATGTTTTGGCGGCGCTTAGAGACCGTGAATCAAAATTTCAACTTTTTTTTATAATTATTGAAAATCAGACTCCAGAGAATCTCACTGCACTGATTTGGTTCTGATCGGGCCAAAAAACAAGGACTAGTTCAGAAAAAGTAGGTTTTTCAAAACATCCAAAATACCAGAAAATTTAAAGGAATCCAAGGCATGCATTTTGTCCGTCGTGACCAAGGATTCCGACAAACCATTTCGTACTTTGATCACTGTATCAGATTTATCAATTATTAAATAAATGCAGCCTTGGTGAGCAGAAGACAATTCTTTCAGAAACATTAAGACTTAATTATTCCAAATGTTTGGCTGCTAGTGTAATAATCCTCTCACACACCTCCTCCGCAGGGTTTGGAGCACTGCGACCAGCTCTTCAGCGCCCACTCGTACGTGTCCAGTTCGGCCAGCAGCACGTTGTTGTTGGTGATGACCGGCAGAAGATCTTCATGAATGATGTACTTGTAGCTCAGGCTGATCTTGGTGTCCTCTGCCTGCGGCACGACCTGCTCAGAGCGACAAACTCAAACTCAACACTCGCTGCATCAACTCAATCGAACCGTAGAAGCGCTACGCCACTCTTACCAGCACCACGATGGCTTCGTGCAGCGGCCCGACGGTCTTCAGCGATTCTTTGCTGCTCAATGCCGCTGAATATTCCCACTCCAGGCCGTTCTCAATGAAGGTCTTGGACGTGGTTTCTTCTCCCTTGGCGTTCAGGATGAAATTGCCAGTGACCTGGTTTTTAACGGCTGAGGAAGACAAGCATGGACAGAAGAGAATATTAGGGGTTCAATACAACATTTGAACAGTCTGAAAGACAAGAAAGACTGAAGATAATCAATATACTGCAGTAGATGTTAGTTTTTAAAAACTGTAAGTGAAACAGCAGGTTTCAAACTGAAGAATACTGCAAGAATACTGCATATTTTAAGGTGTCTTTGTTACAGTGTAATTCTATATTTAAGTACTGAGCAATATTAATTAACAACATGTACTTACTATAGGGTTAGGGTTTGGTTGAGGGTTATTTGCATGCAATTATGCATAATTACTATGGTAAGTACATGCAACATATGTAACAATGACATTGTAAAATAAAGTGTTACCTTATCTTCCATTTTTAATGTTTATTTCAATTTTGTGTAAAATATCTTATCTGGTAACACTTTATTTTACAGTGCAATAGTTACACGTTACTACATGTACTTACTATAGTAATAACAGTAAATTATGCATAATTACAAGTAACTAACCCTAAACCAAACCCTAACTGTAACTCTATAGTAAATTTGTGTAGTTAATTAATAGTACTCAGTACTTATTTGAGTAATTACAATGGAACTACGGCACAAAAAATAAAGTGTAACATCTTATTTTATAATATTAATTATAATATCTTATTATACTATTCAAGTTTTTATTAATATTGTGAATTGTTTTTTATTTTAGATTTTCAATTTTCATTTTATTTTTTATACTTAATTTAAGTTTAAGTAATTGCAATCTTTTTTTAAATTTTAATTATGTTTTAGTATTTTTATTTAGTTTTATTTTAATTTTATTTCAGTTTTAGCCATTTTATTACTTCAGTTTTACTTCATTTTCTAATCTTCATTTAATTTTTCATGTAATATTGGTTTTATTTAATTTCAGTTAACGAAAATGTTTTTAATAGTTTTATAAACTTATTTTATTTCAGTTAGTTGCCAAGACAACATATTTAATTTTAATTTAAAGCTTTCCATCTAATATTTATTTATTGTATTTCAGTTAATGGAAAGTTAAAGGATTAGTTCACTTTCAAATTAAAATTTCCTGATAATTCACTCACCCCCATGTCATCCAAGATGTTCATGTCATTCTTTCTTCAGTCGAAAAGAAATTTTGAAAAAGGTTTTTGATGAAAACATTCCAGGATTTTTCTCCATATAGTGGACTTCAAGGTCGTTGAAGGTCAAAATTACACTTTACAGCGATCCCAGACGAGAAATAAGGGTCTTATCTAGAGAAACCATCACTCATTTTCTAAAAAAAATATTATTTTATACATTTTAACCATAAATGCTCATCTTGAACTAGCTCTCTTCTTCTTCTCTGTTTGAATTCTGGCAGTGTAGACACTGTTAAGTGTATTACTGCTCTCCACAGGTCAAAGTTTGAACTAAATTGTCATATACAATATGCTAGTGCAAGTATATAACAATTAGTTCAAACTTTGACCTGTGGAGGGCAGTGATACACTTAGCAGTGTCTACACTGCCAGAATTCAAACAGAGAAGAAGAAGAAAGCTAGTTCAAGATGAGCATTTATGGTTAAAATGTATAAAATAATATTTTTTTTAGAAAATGAGTGATGGTTTCTCTAGATAAGACCCTTATTTCTCGTCTGGGATCGTGTAGAACGATTTGAAGCTGCATTGAAACTGTAATTTTGACCTTCAACCATTTGAACCCCATTGAAGTCCACTATATGGAGAAAAATCCTGGAATGTTTATCAAAAACCTTCATTTCTTTTCGACTGAAGAAAGAAAGACATGAACATTCTTGGATGACATGGGGGTGAGTAAATTATCAGGAAATTTTCATTTGAAAGTGAACTAATCCTTTAACACCTACACTACAAATAATAGCAAAATATTAGTCTTTCTTTATTGTAGTAAAATGAAACTTTACATTAAAACACTTCAGTGAAGAAGACTCTAAGCAGGAGCTTCAGGGATGTAAAACAAAGGAAAGAAATAAACAAAGAAAGAAAGAAAAACTGCTTAAGTCAAGCTGTCTGGGAATTTAAAATGGTACAAGCATACAGACAAAGCATGATGGGAAGGCAGTAATTGGTCTCAGTAGGGTGCACGACTGCCTTGAGTTTGTGCCGCTGGAGAAAAACACTGACTCCTTCCGAAACATCCACAGGTACAAACTCACCAATTACGTGAGGCGACGTCTCATTCTCCTCAATCACAATGTGTCGAGCGCCAGCAGGAATATCAAACATCTTCAGCAAGCCTAACAAACAGAGCGAGAGCTCAACAAACAGCACACAGAGGACAGGTCCAGCTCAGAAAAAATCATCAATTCAAGGTTCCGTTTGTTAACATTAGTTACTAACAATGAAAAACACTGTAATATTTTTCATTAAAATCAAAAGTTGTATCTTTTAATATTATTTAATGCACCTGAGCTAAAATGAACTAACAATGAACAGCAATTTTAGTAAATAACATTAACAAAGATGAATAAATATTGTAAAAAATGTATAGCGCACTATTAGTTCATGCTGGTTAATGCATTAGCTAATGTTAACTAATGGGACCTTACTGTAAATTGCTACCATAATATGAAACTCTGATGATGAGGCATGTGTGTTCACTAAGACAGAAATACTACTGTAGTAAGTAACTAGATTTAAAAGTTTCTTGACAAACTTTGATGTTGGCTTGATAAAGTCTGAAAGTTTTATAAGCTTTAAAGGGTTAGTTCACCTAAAAATGAAAATTCTGTCATTAATTACTCACCCTCATGGAGTTCCACACCTGTAAGTCCTTCGTTAAGCTTCAGAACACAAATTAAGATATTTTTGATGAAATCCGATGGCTCCGTGAGGCCTTCTTAGGGAGCAATGACATTTCCTCTCTCAAGATCCATTAGTGTGCTAAAAACATATTTAAATCAGTTCATGTGAGTACAGTGGTTCAGTATTAATGTTATAAAGCGACGAGAATATTTTTAGTGCGGCAAAAAACAAAATAACGACTTATTTAGTGATGGCCGATTTCAAAACACTGCTTCAGGAAGCATCGGAGCACAATGAAACTGCGTGTCAAATCAGCGGTTCGGAGCTCCAAAGTCACGTGAAATCGGCCATCAGTATATAAGTCGTTATTTTGGGGTTTTTTGCCGCACCAAAAATATTCTCGTCGCTTTATAATATTAATATTGAACCACTGTACTCACATGAACTGATTTAAATATGTTTTTAGTACATTAATGGATCTTGAGAGAGGAAATGTCATTGCTCCCTAAGAAGGCCTCACGGAGCCATCGAATTTCATCAAAAATATCTTGATTTGTGTTCCGAAGATTAACAAAGTTCTTATGAGTGTGAAACGGCATGAGGGTGAGTAATAAATTACATTGTTAACATGAATTAACATATTATAGCACACTGCTAGTATGAATTAGCATGCTTTGCTAGCATTTTTAACAGGTTGCTAGCATGAATTAACATGTTTCAGCACATTGTTGGCATTAATTAGCAAATTGCAAGCATGTTTTAGCACATTGCTAACATGAACAAGCATGTTTTAACATGTTGCTAACATGTTTTGCCACATTGTTAACATGATTTAGCTCATTGGTGACATTTTGTTTTGTCGCTAGCATGATTTACCATGTTGATAGCACGTTTTACCACATTGCTAGCATTATGATTTAACATGTTGATAACGATTTACCACATAAGTAACATGAATTACCATGTTGCTAACAAATTTTTAACACATTGCTACCATGAATTAACACATTGCTAGTATGTTTTAGCACATTGTTAGCATGAATTAGCATGTTAGTAGCATGTTTTAACATGTTGTTACATGAATTAGCATGTTGCTAGGATGATTTAGCATTTTTGCTAACATGTTTTAACATGGTGTTAACATGAATTAACATGCTCCTAGCATGATTTAACATGTTGCTATCATAATTTAGCATGTTGTTAGCATGCTTTACCACATTGCTAGAATGAATTAGCATGTTTGCTAACATTTTTTAACACATTGCTAACATGAATTAGCATGTTGTTAGCATGATTTAACATGTTTGCTAACATGTTGTCCTAGGATAGTCATTAAGCTTTGCTAGTGACAGACAGCTTAAATCATGTTGTACAAAATTTTTTGCCCCCTCAATGAAAGTCAATGGGACTCTTCGTAGTTTAGTTCGTCCGTTTAACAAAAAACGGATCAGTTAGAAAGATTTAGCACACCGAGTCAGAAGAGTCTCATGCTACCATGAATTAGCACATTGGTAACATGTTTAAACACATTGCTAGCATGAATTAGCATGTTGCTAGCACGATTTACCATTTTGCTGACATGTTTAACACGTTGTTAACATGAATTAACATGCTGCTAGCACAATTTAGCATGTTGCTAGTAGATTTTACCACATTGCTAGTATTAATTAGCATGTTTGCTAACATGAACTAGTATGATAGCATTATTTAACATGTTGATAACATGTTTTACCTTATAACTAGCATGAATTAGCATGTTTTTGCTAACATGTTTTAACATGTTGCTAGCATGAATTAAACTTTTTTGCTAACATGTTAAAATGAATCAACAAGCTGCTAGATTTGCATGGTTTAGCATGTTGTTAGCATGCTTTACCATTTTGCTAGAATGAATTAGCATTTTTCTAGCTTGTTTTAACAAATTGCTTGCATGAATTAAAATGTTGTTAACATGATTTAACATTTTTCCTAACATGTTTGACATGTCGTTAACATGAATTAACATGCTGTTAACATTATTTAACATTTTGCAAGCATATTTTATCACATTGCTAGAATTAATTATCATGATAACAACATGCTAATTCATGCTAGTAATGTGTTAAAACATGCTAGCAAACATGCTTATTCATTCAAGCGATATGGTAAAGCATGCTAATAAAATGCTAAATAATGTTAGCAGCATATGGATTCATGTTAACAACATGTTATCAAAATGCTAACTCGTGCTATCAACCTGTTAAAACATGCTAATTCATGCAAATTATATGGTAAAACATGTTATCAAAATGCTAAATCATGTAGATGATAGCATGATTTAGCATGTTGATAACGTGTTTTAATGAATTAGTATGTTAGCATGATTTAACATGTTGCTAGCATGTTTTACCACATTTCAAGCATGAATTAACATGTTTTAGCATGTTGTCCTAGGATAGTCATTAAGCTTTGCTAGTGACACATGGCTTAAATCGTATTGCACAAATGTTTTGGCCCCCTCAATGAAAGTCTATGGGACTTTTAGTAGTTTAGATCATCCGTTTAACGAAAAACAGTCTGATCAGTTAGAAAAGTTTCAGGACACCGAGTCAGAACAGTCTGAAGGTCTGGGAAGAAGAAGAAGCTAGGCTGGCTTTATCAAGCCAACATAATTATCAGGTCTTGATGACAGGCTGTCAGGCTCGTCTGTGTTTGTTCAGAGGACGGCAGCAGCTGAATGTTTGAGTTTGTACCTGTCTTCTTCGGAGTTTTGGTGAGCGTGAGTTTGACGGTGCGACAGTGCGAGTTGTCACCCTCACATACGCCGCATTTATCCTCCTGTTTGTACGATCCAACCTCCTTATCGCAGCCGACATGCTGAGAGAGAGACGGAAGGACATATCATTCATATCCCATCATTCCTGATATGGCTGATGGGTGACAGTATAGACATTATACAGTTTGACAACTCTTATGTTACACAATAATGTGTGTGTGTGCATGATGTGATTCTCACCAGACACTCTCCTCGAGCGCAGACGCTGAACAGGTCAGTGTAACTGCAGCGTGTCCCATCATGCATCACCTGGTTCATGAAGACGACTTCACCCGTCTCTTTAGAGCGACAGCTCAACTCGCACTTATGGGCCTCTGAAATGCAAAAACAGCCATCAGCATTTAACCTCTGACGACACCATAAAAACAGCCCTGTGTTGATGTGCTACAGTATGTAAAGATAGGGCAAAAATGATCTCGCCTCTTTACAGACTTACATTACAGTCACTTTTAAATGTAGAGATGAGCTCAAAGCTGCAGATATGAACTAAAACAGTGGTTCCCCAAACTTTTTAGCCTGGAGTACCCCCTGAATGGATTACCATCCTTCCGCATACCCCCTCTCTTTCACTTAGACTGCAGTCACACCTTTACCGTTAAGGGACAATATTTGCCCCCTAAATTGATTTTCCAGTGCATATTTTTACCTTTATGAATAACTTTATAAAATAAATAACGTTTTAAATAAAAATGTTCAATAGAGAAATATGCAATGATGGTAAAACCAAGAAAAACGTTTAAATATTAAACTAAAACCACCAGTAGGTGGCAGCAAGTCACTGTTTTTATGAGTGAGTCATCGAGTCAGTAACGAAGCAAGTGGCTGTGAATGAATCATTGAATCATTGACTCTCACGATTTGTTCAAAGCCGCAGAATTGTTTGTGAAACAGACGTGTGTTGAAGTTCTGCTGTGGTTTTCGTTAGAACTATTATTTCATTGCAAAACAGAGTAAATACTGACAGTACTGTGTTTAAAATGTACGTTTTGTTTTTTAACCTGTTGTCACGTTTGCAGTCATGTGGATACTTGGGAACAATTGCGTTCTTGCTTGTTCTCATCATTAAATACAAGAACTCACACAAGGTATGTTTTTGTATCGGAGAAAGTTTGAGACTTAAATCAAAATGAATCCACTATCTGTGTCTATATTTGTTCTTCATGCGAGCAAGTGATAAATCCCCACTTTTACAAAGGTGCATTGTTGAGAACGGCAGTAATTTAGTGCGATTTAAGGCAGCAGACTGCATGCAATCTATCATATGCATGCTGCTTGTGTGGATACAGTCATTTTTGACTGCAAACGATAAGGTAATTTGATTAAATGTACTGGATTTACGGCATTTTGGTAGTTGGAAAAACATGCTCGGATTTAATATTACTTTAAGGTAGAATTAAATTAATTACTCAGCCTTTTGTTCGCGTACCCCCCTTTGTCACCTCCCGAACCCCCAGGGGTATGCAGTTTGGGAACCACTGAACTAAAAGACACAGAAGTATTTTCAAAGGGTCTGTCTCTATAATTAAAGCACCGCTGCAAAATAAAAGCATCTTCTAAATGACTACCTAATTACTCTCAAGCAGATGAGAGAAGTACAAAAGAGAGACATGCATCTCAAGATGAGACGTGACGTCAGCTCAAGATAAAATATGCTATATGTGGATGTATAGAGTGTTTGTCTTCCTCACAGTCTCTTTATTTTCTCTATCCTGTTTCTGCCAGGAACACTGTGTTCCTGCATCGCACTCGTGTCTGTGGTGAATTCAGCCGTTTTAGGGTCACAGTGAGACTTGAGCTTTTTCTGAGAGATTTAATACACTGGGCATCAGGAGCAGAAACGAACCGGGCAACAAGAGGGAAAAAATGACCCAGGTTTTTAAAAAGAGTGGGAAAAAAAACTTTCCGTTTTTAACATAGTGTTTAAAAATTTGCGGTTGGTAAATGATTTATTGACGTCTCTTCATTTATTTTATCAAAAATACAGTAAAAACAGTGAAATATTATTACCATTTCAAATAGCTGTTTTGTAGAAAAGCTTGAAATAAAAAATAAAAAAGGTAATTGCAACTTTAATTTTTTTTCTGCAAAGTGCGAGTTATAAAGTCAGAATTGCGAGTTAATTCTGACTTTTTTCTCGCAACTGACTTTTCTTGCAATTGTGAGTTTATATTGCGCAATTCTGACTTTGCGCAATTCTATAACACATAATTATGTTTATATCTCACAATTCTGAGAAAAAAGTCAGCATTGCAACTTTAGACATCGCAATCGACTTTTTCCTCAGAATTCTGACTTTTTTCTCGCAATGACCTTTTTTCTCACAACTGACTTTTCTTGCAATTTTGAGTTTATATTTCACAATTCTGAGAAAAAAAGTCAGAATTGCATGATAAAACTCGCAACTGCGAGGGAAAAAAGTCATAATTGCAACTTTATAACTTGCATTTTGCGGGGGGAAAAAATGAAAGAATTGCGTGACTTTATATCTCGCAACTCTGAATATATCACTCAATTCGGACTTTATATCTCACAATTCTGACATTATATCTCGCATTTCTGAATAGATCACTCAATTCTGACTTTATATCTCGCAATTCTGACTTTATAACTCACAATTCTGACTTTATAACTCACAATTCTGACTTTATATCTCACAATTCTGACTTTATATCTCGCAATTCTGACTTTATATCTCGCAATTCTGACTTTATAACTCACAATTCTGACTTTATATTTCGCAATTCTGACTTTATATCTCGCAATTCTGACTTTATATCTCGCAATTCTGACTTTATATCTCGCAATTCTGACTTTATATCTCGCAATTCTGACTTTATAACTCACAATTCTGACTTTATATCTCGCAATTCTGACTTTATATCTCGCAATTCTGACTTTATATCTCACAATTCTGACTTTATATCTCACAATTCTGACTTTATAACTCACAATTCTGACTTTATATCTTGCAATTCTGACTTTATATCTCGCAATTCTGACTTTATAACTCACAATTCTGACTTTATAACTCGCAATTCTGACTTTATAACTCACAATTCTGACTTTATATTTCGCAATTCTGACTTTATATCTCGCAATTCTGACTTTATATCTCGCAATTCTGACTTTATATCTCGCAATTCTGACTTTATGTCTCGCAATTCGACTTTATATCTTGCAATTCTGACTTTATAACTCACAATTCTGACTTTATATCTCGCAATTCTGACTTTATATCTCGCAATTCTGACTTTATAACTCACAATTCTGACTTTATAACTCACAATTCTGACTTTATATCTCGCAATTCTGACTTTATATCTCGCAATTCTGACTTTATATCTCGCAATTTTGACTTTATATCTCGCAATTCTGACTTTATAACTCACAATTCTGAATAGATCACTCAATTCAACCTTTATATCTCGCAATTCGACTTTATATCTTGCAATTCTGACTTTATAACTCACAATTCTGACTTTATATCTTGCAATTCTGACTTTATAACTCACAATTCTGAATAGATCACTCAATTCTGACTTTATAACTCACAATTCTGACTTTATATCTTGCAATTCTGACTTTATAACTCGCAATTCTGACTTTATAACTCACAATTCTGACTTTATATCTCGCAATTCTGACTTTATATCTCGCAATTCTGACTTTATATCTCGCAATTCTGACTTTATATCTCGCAATTCTGACTTTATGTCTCGCAATTCGACTTTATATCTTGCAATTCTGACTTTATAACTCGCAATTCTGACTTTATAACTCACAATTCTGACTTTATATCTCGCAATTCTGACTTTATATCTCGCAATTCGACTTTATATCTTGCAATTCTGACTTTATAACTCACAATTCTGACTTTATAACTCACAATTCTGACTTTATATCTCGCAATTCTGACTTTATATCTCGCAATTCGACTTTATATCTTGCAATTCTGACTTTATAACTCACAATTCTGACTTTATATCTCGCAATTCTGACTTTATATCAGGCAGTTCTGACTTTATATCTCGCAATTCTGACTTTATATCTCGCAATTCTGACTTTATAACTCACAATTCTGACTTTATATCTCGCAATTCTGACTTTATATCTCGCAATTCTGACTTTATATCTCGCAATTCTGACTTTATAACTCACAATTCTGACTTTATATCTCGCAATTCTGACTTTATATCTCGCAATTCTGACTTTATATCAGGCAATTCTGACTTTATATCTCGCAATTCTGACTTTATATCTCGCAATTCTGACTTTATAACTCGCAATTCTGACTTTATATCTTGCAATTCTGACTTTATAACTCACAATTCTGACTTTATAACTCACAATTCTGACTTTATATCTCGCAATTCTGACTTTATATCTCGCAATTCGACTTTATATCTTGCAATTCTGACTTTATAACTCACAATTCTGACTTTATATCTCGCAATTCTGACTTTATATCAGGCAGTTCTGACTTTATATCTCGCAATTCTGACTTTATATCTCGCAATTCGGACTTTATAACTCACAATTCTGACTTTATATCTCGCAATTCTGACTTTATATCTCGCAATTCTGACTTTATATCTCGCAATTCTGACTTTATAACTCACAATTCTGACTTTATATCTCGCAATTCAACCTTTATATCTCGCAATTCTGACTTTATAACTCACAATTCTGACTTTATATCTCGCAATTCAGACTTTATATCTCGCAATTCTGACTTTATATCTCGCAATTCGACTTTATATCTTGCAATTCTGACTTTATATCTCACAAGTGCAAGATTAAATCCTGCAATTGTCAGATAAAAGGTTGCAATTACCTTTTTTATTTTTTAAATTAGTAGTGGAAACAAGCTTCCATAGTTTTCTATGTCAATATACAGTAAAGTATAATTTATTCCTGTGATCAAAGCTGAATTTTCAGCATCATTACTCCAGTCTTCAGTGTCACATGATCCTTCAGAAATCATTCTGATATGATGATTTACTGCTCAGGAAACATTTATGATTATTATCAATGTTGAAAACAGTTACTATTTTTGTGGAAACTGTGATACATTTTGTTTTTCAAGATTCTTTGATGAATAGAAAGTTAAAAACAACATTTATTTGAATAATAAGATAACGTGACATAAAAATTTAATGGTTATACGGTTAGAAAAAAATGCACAAATGCTCCAGAACAGGATTTCCTAAACTGGGGTTTGTGAATTGATGAAAAGCTAATAATTAATTAAAATGTAAAATTAAAATAAATCATTTTAAAATCAAAATAGAACGCTTACCAAAGAATGACTTATTTTTATATTTTAAATATATAAATATATATTATAAAATAGTACCAAAATATTAATTTAAACTATAAGATTAAAAAAAAAAAATTAAAAAAATTACTAAATAATTTAATTATTTCAAAAACAGTTTGGCTAACAAACAGTGTTTGGGAATCCCTGCTGCAGAAAATCAATTCCAAGATGCAAATATTAATATCTAAAAGAGAAAGGGAGTGAGACGTGTTTCTCTCACCATCAGGGTGTTCGTACGGCAGCCACGTGTGTTTGACGTTATTGTGGTATTTGTTGCTGCGCTGGACGCACTGCTGCGCTCTGAAGTCCTCGTACGGACCGGGACAGTCCTCGCTGTTACAGACCTGATAATCGAACGTTGAACCCGGACAATCACGACCTCCATACGCAGGACTACAGACACAGAGACAGGAGTCAGGGGAAATGAAGCACATCCTCAGAGCGGTCTCATTCACTCACAGGCTCGGTTTGTGAACGCACACAGGGTTGTTGCACTGGCGGCTGCGGGACCGGACGCCTCCTCCACAGGTACGGGAGCACGAGCCGAACTTTCCCCAGGAACTCCAGCCTCCGTCGTGACCGTAGGGCTGATGGGACGACCTCCAGATGCAGTGGCCTTTAAAACACCACTGCAACACACACATTAACTAGTATCACTAACTCACACCTGTACGCTATCATTGTGTCCTAAACCAGGTGCATATCGATGAAACTCTATTGTAATTGTTAAAATTTCCAAGGATCAGCATTCTCCCCTAAAAGTAATTGGGCAGATCAAATTGTAAGTTGGAGAGACTTGAAACTTTGAAGGCTGGTTGTACTCAGACCGTGTACAACGTCACCAAGACTCACCCCGATCGGCCTGACGGGGGCGCTGTAGTCGTCAAAAGTACGAAATGGCTCATAACTCCTAAACCGGATTCCCTTGTTGTTCATTGTAAAATTTTCAGGTATATTGGATTTTTTTTTTTTTTGAAAAAGCTACTTTTGTGGAACCAAACCAGTGCAGCAAGATTCTCTGGAGTCTGATCGTCAATAACTATAAAAAAAAGTTGAAATTTCGATTCACGGTCTCTAAGGGACGCCAAAACGTTTGAAGTGGGCAGAGCCACTTTTACTAAAATGGCTATAACTCGTGAACGGAATGAGATATTTTCACCAAACTTGGAACAAATGTGTATGGGCTCAATCTTTGGTCACGTGAAAAAGGATGCGGCGACTTGCCACTTAGTGGCGCTATAACAGGAAAAAAACATGAAAATGTCTATAACTTCTTCACCGTTAGTCCGATCGACTTGAAAATTGGCATGCGGCATCTTTCTCCAAGCTGCCATGATTGTCTATGAGGACATTGACATATCTCAAAAAACATGTCTGTCATCAGCCAATGAAGATTGTGTAAAGGATTGTGTTTTGCGTAATTTTTGACACACGCCCACAACATTTGTACCACATGGTAGAACTCCTCATTCTGAGCAACTTTGTCTCTAGGACCGCCGCTGTCTATCAAATCGTTCATTAAATATTGGAGATTATTTCAAAAAACAACTTTGGCAAACTAGTCAAGTAACTGTCAAATAACTCGATAACTGTTAAAAAGCTTAATAAACCATATATTTCCTATGGTAAATTGCATGTATTGGCCTTAAAATGGTCTTTTCCATCTATGATCGAGATGGTTACAGGCTTGCTAATTAAAACATTATAATTTTTGGGCATGTACTTAAGCCTTAAACACAACAAACATTACATCTACAGTCTTCAGTGATGATTCACACAGAACATTATGAGGAAAGATGATTCATGCTTATTCTCCAAACCGCAATGCAAAAACTGACTTTATTACTCAGGATTTTTGTCTTGTTTTCCAGTACAAATATTATCTGATGCATTTACTGAATATGCAAAGTTATCGAGTCTTGCTTGCTAAAAAATATATCAAAATGAAGTGAGTTTTTCCTCTGAAATAAGTTTATTTTTCCAATCCAATTGGATTTGTTTTAATTTTGATGATTGTTTTCATTAAATACGACTTACTATCTTCAGTAATTTCGCTTTTCAAATAAAAGTCTCTTGATTTAAGAATGTTTAAATATTTATACTGGAAAACAAGACAACAATTACTTAGAAAAAGAGCATTTAAGAGATTTAGATAATGATCAGTTTTGTTCTAAGCAAGATTGTGCAACTCTTGAAAAGCATCGGTGAAGATATGATCGGTTGTTTGAAAAGACTCTGATTTCCAAATGTTGACGTCTCCAAAGCAATGTCAGTTTGTTCTTGAGCCAACCGAATATGTAATCATATTATAATCGTTGTGTGAGAAATATGATATGCCCATTGTGGCATTCAACTGACAAGAAGTCTCACCTTTCCCGGCGCACACTCTGTCCCGTCGACCGGCGGACCCTTCTTGGTCTTACAGAAGTACTGGTTATCAGGATGACTGCACCACAGCTGCTTACACGGGTCATACGTACGGAACTGGAGGAGGAGAGATAGAGCGCTGTCATATTTCATCAAAATGCAATAATGTACAGCTGCATGAAATTGAGTCTATATTCACAAAATCAGAGTTAAATACTTACAGCGGTGCACATCTTATAACCCACGCCAAAATCAAAGCGGCACTGCTCATCCATAGAGTAGTTTATCCCGGGAAGCTCCGTGAGTTTGGGCCATTTCAGCTCGAACGGATCATCCAGAAGACAGTCGTACGAGCTGAAAGAAACACAGCGGTTTGGGGAAGGTTTTATCAATGCATTGCTTAAAAACTCCACTCAAAAATACAAATTGTGTCTCAATTCACTCTCATGCTGGATGCAAAAGTTGATTTGCTGCATAATGTTTTAATATTGCATCATCTCCCAAATCCTCTCCAGAGATGCACAGAGGATCACTGCAGATATGAAGATCAGATTCTTACTGGATGTATCGATTGAGCTCCTGTTTGCTGCAGCGGGACCAGTGGTATCGGTGAAACGCGGCCTGGACGAGCGGAGCCATGATGCTGCCCATACTGGTCTCATCTGAACAGCGGTTCCCCTGACCGTCATGCTCCATACCCAGCCTGAAACATTCAACATAACCATCAAAATACTGCTCAATATAATCACGCAGAATGTCCGGTAAGATTCGTTTCAATGAATCAGTTCATTCCGACTCATTGATTCTTTCCTGTGCAGCATTTTATCTTTGTTTTGTGGTGAAAAATTAACTCTACTTACTGTAAATGCTGCTGTTCATGATTTATTAGTTGAATTTAACATAAATGAAAAGTCTCTTTTTATTCAGTATCCCGATTCAATTAGAAATGTGGAAGATAAATGCTTGGCAAACAGTGTTTATGTTCACGCAGCTTCTCACCACTGCTGTTGAACACATTTCTGCGTGTCGAGTCACGAGCGAGACACACTGTTCTGTCTGGATTCTGCTGACATCATGAATTGTGATGTGAAACAAGAGCTTCCAGGCAGGTCATGTGACTGCTGTCAGTGTTTATAGAGACACAACAAACATTACATCTACAGTCTTCAGTGATGATTCACACAGAACATTATGAGGAAAGATGATTCACGCTTTTTCTCCAAACCGCAATGCAAAAACTGACTTTTTTGTCTTGTTTTCCAGTACAAATATTATCTGATGCATTTACTGAATATGCAAAGTTATCGAGTCTTGTTTGCTAAACAAATATATCAAAATGAAGTGAGTTTATGCTTAAAACAAGAACAAATATCTGTCAGTGGGGTCAGAAAATAACCTTGTTTTTCCTTTGAAATAAGTTTATTTTTCTGATCCAAATGGATTTGTTTTAATTTTGATGATTGTTTTCATTAAATAAGACTTACTATTTCGCTTTTCAAATAAATATCTCTTGATTTAAGAATGTTTAGATATTTATACTGGAAAACAAGACAAAAATGACTGAGAAAATCATTTTTTTGCAGTTACGTAGGACCTGAAATGTGAAAACATAAAACATCTTGTGGCAAAAGCAGCAAGTGTTCATCATGTCCTACGGGGGACGCTATTGAGCAGCCAAGATAAGTTCATACTTATAGTTGTAATTATGATGTGCATCCAACTCATTTTATTCATAATACAATGGTCACGCTGAGCAATTTCATATTTTTACATACTTTCATGCACATTAGGCACATAATAGATGCTTTATGTATTTATCATAAATTATGTTTCATAAACTGGCTGAACAGGTGTCTTTTTCCTGGCAGCGCTTTGTTGCTATTTTTCATGAATATCAGACAAAATGCATGCAAACTAATTAGTGCAGGCAATAATTGCGGCCGACACTAATTTTCTTGTTGAATGGCATGCCTTCAACTCACGGCGTCTCAGAGCCTTCCTGCTAATTACAACAACACCGTTCATGTGCGCTCATCTCGTTAACATCATTGTAGAAAAGACTGCAAAAATGACTGGAAATTCATGCCAACTGGCTGTGCTTTACTGATATGATATTGCATACAGTAGTGTCCAAAAGTGAATTAGAAAAAATGACATCTTCAGCCAATATTATGTTAAAGATTTTCTAAGCATATTGTGTAGTCGTCAATTGTTTTATTTTTGATAATAGTTGAATGAAACATGACAAATTGTGAGAGTTTTTGGCTGACATACAAAGAAATTATGAACACATGCAAAAAAAAAAAAAAGAGAACTAATGAAATATTAATAACTGATTATGTTGTTTGTTGTCAATATTTGCTTTTTCCTGTCAGCTTTTTGTTTTTCTATGTATTTTTTTTTGCATAGTAAAATAAAACTTGCTCTAGTGCCTTTCTTGCCAAATAATTCTGAAATTCATATATATATATATATATATATATATATATATATATATATATATATATATATATATATATATATATATATATAAAATAATTATATAATAATATAATATAATATATATATATATATATATATATATATATTATATAATTATAATTTTATATATATGTATTATACTTTATTCTTTTTTATTTTTATATTTTGTCAGATAAATAACTCAATAAAGGTTTTTACTGTTGTAAAAAAAAAAAAAAAAAAAAAAAAAAATATATATATATATATATATATATATATATATATATATATATATATATATATATATATATATATATAATATATATATTTCCCTCATATTTTGATGGTTAAATTGAGTTCATTATAAACAAACATCACTTTCGGCCACTACTGTACACACAGCTGTCGACTTTGAAACGCAGATGTAAACTCACACGTGTCCGGTTTCATGCGCCACCACAAAGGCCGAGGAAAAGCCGTCTTCGTGGTTCAGCGTGCAGCTCCGCAGCGGGTGGCACATGCCCGTTACTGGGGCGTAACCTGGGCGACAGAGATCAAAGGGAAAAGATGATGAACTGGAATGCGGGACATTCTAGAAGTCAGATCTGTTCCATTTGGAACGTCTAAGATTCCTTCTGTTCAAAGAGCCACTGGGTCACAGTCAAATCAGACACATTTAAACACACACACGTGGCCTCCAAACTTTTCCAAACATCACTTCATGGTTCCTGCCTTCATTTAAGTACAATTCTGAACTTAAAATATGATTATTCAAAAAAGAACCATTCTCTGTTTTTCTTGTTTCAAAACCAAGTGAGCTGTCGGATAAGCAGGATTTTAAGGCATATTTGAAAGCTGCTCGAAAAGATGTCAAGGTGCCTTCAAAGTGAACTTCTTTAGCAAGAAAGCAAACCTAAAATGCACTGAGACGAAAAGCTGAGCAATGTTGTAATCACACACTTCTGTTACAAAAGTTTGGGGTCGGACTCTTCTGCTCACCAAAGTGGCATTTATTTGATAAAAAATACAGTAAAAACTGTAAAAATAGTGAAATATTATTACAATTTAAAACAGCTGTTTTCTATGTGAATATATTGTAAATTATTTAAAAAAAACTGTAATTTATTCCTGTGATCAAAGCTGAATTTTCAGCATCGTTACTCCAGTCTTCAGTGTCACATGATCCTTTAGAAATCATTCTGATATGATGATTTGCTGCTCAATAAACATTTATGATTATCAATGATGTGCTGCTTCATATTTCTGTGGAAACTGTGAGACATGATGAGCAATTTTGTATTTCTCATTTTCACTCATGTTAGGCAGAAAATGTCAACCATTGTCATGCTTCATGAACTTTTCCTTGCAGCCCTTTATCACTATTCTTTATAAATAATCCATAATCAAAATGTATGCATTTGTATGCATTATGTATAGTTTTGCTTATGTTGTTGTTTCAATCGGCATAATATCTGAATATGTCTGAAAAAAAAAGCCATCATGCTGATAAATGAGAAATTCCTCAAACATTGTGATGTGTTTCTATAAGGGTAAATCTACAGAGCCCTGCATATGACACGCAGGGGAAAAAAAGTAAATCGTGCACACGATTTACTAATTCGTTCCCTCAGTTTGCTAAATCGCGCAGAACATTTACTATTTTGTTCCCTCTATTTGCTAAATTGCGTGGACAATTTACTATTTTCGTTCCCTCAATTTGCTAAATTGTGCGGATGATTTCAAGTTAGTTCCCTCGATTTGCTAAATTGCATCGACAGATTACTATTTCGTTCCCTCAATTTGCTAAATTGCATGGACAATTTACTATTTAATTCCATTGATTTGCTAAATTGCATCGACAGATTACTATTTCGTTCCCTCAATTTGCTAAATTGCGTGGACAATTAACTATTTAATTCCATTGATTTGCTAAATTGCGTGCACAATTTACTATTTCGTTCCCTCAATTTGCTAAATTGCGTGGACAATTTACTATTTCGTTCTCTTGATTTGCTAAATTGCATCGACAATTTACTATTTCATTCCCTCAATTTGTTAAATTGTGTGGACAATTTACTATTTCGTTCCCTTGATTTGCTAAATTGCATCGACAATTTACTATTTTGTTCCCTCGATTTGCTAAATTGCGTGGACAATTTACTATTTCGTTCCCTTGATTTGCTAAATTGCATCGACAATTTACTATTTCGTTCCCTTGATTTGCTAAATTGCGTGGACAATTTACTATTTCGTTCCCTTGATTTGCTAAATTGCATCGACAATTTACTATTTCATTCCCTCAATTTGCTAAATTGCGTGGACAATTTACTATTTCGTTCCCTTGATTTGCTAAATTGCATCGACAATTTACTATTTCGTTCCCTTGATTTGCTAAATTGCGTGGACAATTTACTATTTCATTCCCTCAATTTGCTAAATTGCGTGGACAATTAACTATTTCGTTCCCTTGATTTGCTAAATTGCATCGACAATTTACTATTTCGTTCCCTTGATTTGCTAAATTGCGTGGACAATTTACTATTTAATTCCATTGATTTGGTAAATTGTGTGCACAATTTAATATTTCGTTCCCTTGATTTGCTAAATTGCGTGGACAATTTACTATTTAGTTCCCTCGATTTGCTAAATTGCGTGGACAATTTACTATTTCGTTCCCTTGATTTGCTAAATTGCGTGGGCAATTTACTATTTCATTCCCTCAATTTGCTAAATTGCATCGACAATTTACTATTTCGTTCCCTTGATTTGCTAAATTGCGTGGACAATTTACTATTTCGTTCCCTTGATTTGCTAAATTGCGTGGGCAATTTACTATTCCGTTCCCTCGATTTGCTAAATTGCATCGACAATTTACTATTTCGTTCCCTCGAATTGCTAAATTGCGTGGACAATTTACTATTTCGTTCCCTTGATTTGCTAAATTGCATGGACAATTTACTATTTCATTCCATTGATTTGCTAAATTGTGTGGACAATTTACTATTCCGTTCCCTTGATTTGCTAAATTGTGTGGACAATTTAATATTTCATTCCATTGATTTGCTAAATTGTGTGGACAATTTACTATTCCGTTCCCTTGATTTGCTAAATTGTGTGGACAATTTACTATTCCATTCCCTTGATTTGCTAAATTGTGTGGACAATTTACTATTCCGTTCCCTTGATTTGCTAAATTGTGTGGACAATTTAATATTTCGTTCCCTTGATTTGCTAAATTGCGTGCACAATTTACTATTTCGTTCCCTTGATTTGCTAAATTGCGTGGACAATTTACTATTCCGTTCCCTTGATTTGCTAAATTGTGTGGACAATTTACTATTTCGTTCCCTCGAATTGCTAAATTGCGTGGACAATTTACTATTTCGTTCCCTTGATTTGCTAAATTGCGTGGACAATTTACTATTTCATTCCATTGATTTGCTAAATTGTGTGCACAATTTACTATTTCATTCCATTGATTTGCTAAATTGTGTGCACAATTTACTATTTCATTCCATTGATTTGCTAAATTGTGTGCACAATTTACTATTCCGTTCCCTTGATTTGCTAAATTGTGTGGACAATTTACTATTCCGTTCCCTTGATTTGCTAAATTTTGTGGACAATTTAATATTTCGTTCCCTTGATTTGCTAAATTGTGTGCACAATTTACTATTTCATTCCATTGATTTGCTAAATTGTGTGCACAATTTACTATTTTGTTCCCTTGATTTGCTAAAACGCCCGGACGATTTACTAATTTGTTCCCTTGATTTACTAAATTGTGCACACGATTTACCATTTCGTTCGCTCGATTTGCTAAATCGCGCCGACAATTTACTATTTTATTTCCTCGATTTGCTAGCCTGGGTGCCAGCCCGAACCCCGCCCACAACATTTTTTGGACGGGAAGTTCGGTCTGGACTCGATCCATTGTGGAGTTATTATGCTCGGCTCCCAGAAGGCCGAGTCAATCAAATTGCCAGGGCGGGCTTTAATCGATGATGGACAGGCTATCTGCGGTTACGTAACCACCCACGTCATCAAAGAGCGCTTGGGTTGAATTGGTTTTCACCAACGATGACTGCAGCTGGAGAAGTAAGATGTTTAAATTCCGCTATCACGTCTGTAATAAAAGAAATCGACAGCGCATTAATTTTAAAAGACGAACAAAGAACCGCAATCAAGGCATTTGTCGATGGGAAAGATGTGTTTGCCGTCCTTCCAACGGGATTCGGCAAAAGTTTAAGTACAAGTTCAACATACGTCACTTACTGCGTTGCTCTCACTGGTTGTAGGTTTATCCAATTGAGTGCAGAGTTGTTGTTTTTTACTGGTTCGGTTAAGACACGCCCCATAATTCAAGTGCAATGGCGCAGTATCAGACTCACATTCTGCCTAGAATATGAGTATGACGAAGTCAGGCTATCGATTTGCTAAATCGCGCAGACAATTAGCCTACTATATTTTCCTGCATGTCATGTGCAGGGCTCCATATTAATCAGAAACTGAAGAAGCTTTTTTGAATATTAGCACTGGTGCAATTTTTTACACCATGTCCTAATCAGCCATGAGTGATTTTGTTTTCTGTCTGGTTAGGACACAGCGTTTATATAGAAGCGCACAAGCGACCGCAACCCAAAAAGCTTTACCGATCAATCCCACATTTTAACAGGACAGTGTTCGTAAGACACACAAACGCCACAAAAAGCACACCACAGACAGAGAACGACACTCGATCAAGATGTGCAGTGCTAGAGCTTTAGTTTAGCTGAGTCTTCAGGTTAAAGCCAGTCTAGGCTCTTTTTAATGAAACGCTCATGCTATTGAAATCACCGGACAGTCTTTGGCATGCAGGTGAAAAGCAGAAGATGCAGATTATGAGAAGCTTATGAAGCCGCTGGTGTTTTAATGACTTGTTAAAGGTTGATCACATGTTTAATACTAATGATATTCCCACTGCCCATCAGCCATGTAGGGTGCTGAGGATTATTGGATTTTTTACAAAATCAAACAACAACATGTATTTAGCCAGCCGGAGGGTTGCATGAGAAAAGAAGCACTGCTAGCCGAGCCGTTTATCTGTCCTCAGATAAATGTCCTCCAGGAGAAAGCAGCTCTTGAACTGCCCTGGAAAAGCTTTGCGTTGTCAAGCGACAGCATACTGCGGTAATGCTGTAATCACAGGGTATTAGATGACATTAAATCAGGATATCGTGACTAATATTAAAGCACTGCCGCATGAAGAAGGTTCACACAGAATAGTTCTGTTTTTACAACATTTTTAAACATACTACCATAAACATAAAAATAAATAAATCTATGGCATGTTAGGAAAACAAGTCAATAATTTGTTTTAGGTTTCACACAAACAGAAGTGTTTTCTGCATTTGTCAAACTCAAAAATTCAATGCAAAGTAATTGTAAATATAATTTAATTAATTAATTAAAGTAATTATAAATATGAATATATTGAATATAAATAAATTATGTATATTTATATATATATGTGTGTGTGTGTGTGTGTGTGTGTGTGTGTGTGTATATATATATATATATATATATATATATATATATATATATATATATATTTTTTTTTTTTTTGTCTACTATTTTATTTTTCTTGCTACTTTATTAAATATATTAAATAATATAAAAAATATTATATATGTGTGTGTGTTTGTGTATGGAAGTATATATAATGTTTATAGACAATATATATTACGGAAGAGGATTAGGGCCAAGCAATAATAAAAAAATAAAATCTCGAGATTAAAGTTGTTAAATTTCAAGAAAAAAGTCAAAATAAAATTTTGAGAATAAACTCATTAAATTATGAGAAAAAACCTGTTAAATTACGAGAACAAATTTGTTAAATTATGTGAAAAATGTCATTAAATTTTGAGAAAAAAGTCAAGATAAAATGTTGAGAATAAAGTTGTTAAATTATGAGAAAAAAAGTCATTACATTTCGAGAAAAATGTCATTAAATTTCGAGAAAAAAGTCGAGAACAAATTACGAGAAAAAATTTGTTAAATTACGAGAACAAATTCATTAAATTATGAGAAAAATGTCATTAAATTTCGAGAAAAAAGTCAAGATAAAATGTTGAGAATAAAGTCATTAAATTACGAGAAAAAATACGTTAAATTATGAGAAAAATGTCATTAAATTTCGAGAAAAAAGTCTAGATAAAATGTTGAGAATAAAGTCATTAAATTACGAGAAAAAATACGTTAAATTATGAGAAAAATGTCATTAAATTTCGAGAAAAAAGTCTAGATAAAATGTTGAGAATAAAGTCGTTAAATTACGAGAAAAAAGTCGTTAAATTATGAGAAAAATGTCGTTAAATTTCGAGAAAAAAGTCGAGATAAAATGTTGAGAATAAAGTCATTAAATTACGAGAAAAAAGTCGTTAAATTATGAGAAAAATGTCGTTAAATTTCGAGAAAAAAGTCGAGATAAAATGTTGAGAATAAAGTCATTAAATTACGAGAAAAAATTCATTAAATTATGAGAAAAATGTCATTAAATTTCGAGAAAAAAGTCGAGATAAAATGTTGAGAATAAAGTCGTTAAATTACGAGAAAAAAGTTGTTAAATTACGAGAACAAATTCGTTAAATTATGAGAAAAAATGTCGTTAAATTTCGAGAAAAAAGTCGAGATGAAATGTTGAGAATAAAGTCATTAAATTACGAGAAAAAATTTGTTAAATTATGAGAAAAATGTCATTAAATTAAAAATAAAATTCGAGATAAAATGTTGAGAATAAAGTCATTAAATTACGAGAAAATTTTTTTAAAATTATGTGAAAAATGTCATTAAATTTTGAGAAAAAAGTCAAGATAAAATGTTGAGAATAAAGTTGTTAAATTATGAGAAAAAAAGTCATTACATTTCGAGAAAAATGTCATTAAATTTCGAGAAAAAAGTCGAGAACAAATTACGAGAAAAAATTTGTTAAATTACGAGAACAAATTCATTAAATTATGAGAAAAATGTCATTAAATTTCGAGAAAAAAGTCAAGATAAAATGTTGAGAATAAAGTAATTAAATTATGAGAAAAAAGTCGTTAAATTACGAGAACAAATTCGAAAAATTATGAATTTGTTCTCGAACAAATTATGAGAAAAATGTAATTTAATGAGTTTATTCTCAACATTTTATCTCGGCTTTTTTCTTGAAATTTAACAACTTTAATCTCGAGATGGTTTTATTTTTTTATTATTGCTTGGCCCTAATCCTCTTCCATAATATATATATATATATATAAACACAAATTATGGTTTTAAACTGTATTCAGTCCATTTTTCATAACAGGGTTGCAAAAAAAATGGCAAAGCTCATAAAAAATAAAACAAAAACTCAATAACCCATGTAACATTTATTTTGATCCCCTGAGGGATCTTCTGAAGGTGAAGCGCCTCCTTTCACTGACACTTTCTTCATCAACGATTTGACAGCTATAAACCAGGATCCCCTGATCCGTTTCCAAACCACGTCAATCCAGATCATCACGGCTGTTATTAGTTCAGGAACTGCTGAATCAGGGCCTTCCAGTCATTGCTTGATTTCATTCGACAGCAGCAGGAGATCCACACTAATATCAGGCCGTTTCTCAAACACCTTCAGTGAGCGTTACTGTAAGCATGTGTCTATATTTGGGCCATGGATCAGGGTTAAATCTTGGGACGGGAGTGTGATGTTTGCCCTTTAGGGGTAAAAGGTTGTGGTTTGAACGCTGTAGGACGATGTTATGGGCACAACAGAGAGCGTGGCATAGCAACAGAAGACGTGTGAAACAGAAAACAGGTATTACCGACTGTCTTTTAAACATCACACGAGGATCTCGAAACCTAAACACACATCCATCAGAAACGAGTCCTTAAACTTCAAAAAGACTGACTGACAAGAGCATGATAGAGTCGAACACAGGACAATCGTGACGTTCAGCTGGAAAACGGTGTTTGATCAGAGCATTCCTCGCTAAAAAACATTCATATACTTAAGCTGATGTGTGAATGTCACTGCAGAAGTACAATATTTTAAATCGAGAGTCATTTATTGTAAAGAAAGATGAAAGAAACAAATTTGACAAGCTATAATAAATGATCTGTGGGGGATTATTTCAGACACATTCTGGAGACTTATATTACATCTTGTGAAAGAGGCATTACAGGACCCCTTTAAATCCTATAGATTTAAAACCTTAATGATGTTTATTAAACTTGTCTTTCCAAAGAATCACAAAGAAAGAATAAATATCAAATAAATAACCGTACAAAATAAACCTTTGCTAAAATAAAGCACAAAAAGGGACCACTTGATGAAACAAAGACAAAAAACAAGTTCATAGTTTGAATGTCATCAGCAATTCAATGTTATTTCAACTTATTTGATCAGTTATGGATCTTAGTCATGGGAGACTCAAAATTGAATGAAAACGAGGCAGTGACGGATAGACAGACTCGTTTTTATTCACACCAAATTAAATTTGTCATCTAACCTGATTAAGATGCCTAGTTCTTCAACTACAACGACTATGTTTTTACTACTTATTTTAAATAACATGCATGCAAGAATAACATTCAACATTATGAATCACAATCATTTAAACTGGTTAATTTAAAAGGGAAACTAGGAATATTAGTATTGTTGAGAGTGCACGGCTACTGATAAACATGTTTTCTTTTCCTCTACATGCCAAAAACTCTCGGTCAAAGAGTATTTTTGGTTGCTACAAGTTGGCACCGATGCCCAGTTTACACGGCCTGTGATTCAATTAGCAGGTGTTTGATGGTCAAGCCGTTCCTGACCAGTGTATCGGGCATCTCGATGCCAACCGTGAGAGAACAGAAGTGGAAAGAAGCACTTACTCTGCACAGCCTCGATCGAGAGAAACACAGTACCTTGCATACCTGCTGGACCAAAATCTTGCCTGGTGAGGAAGATGGCGTGGTCGTGGTGCTCGGCATGGTCGGGGTCGAGCCTCTGCTGGGTGTTCGCCCAGCGGCACACCTGCTCCAGACTCCGGGACGGATTCCCTCGTTCAATGAGGCTGATGGACTAAAGACACAGAAGACAGCAGAAGGCAGAAACTCATTAGGCCAGACGAGTTTATACTAGGTTGTGGATAAAAGTGTCTGTTAAATGCATACATGTAAATGTCAATGTGGTAAATTGTGGCAATTATTTTTTTTTTAATTAAAAATGAAATTGAATTACACAAAAAATGAAATTATAAATTAAATTAAATAGAAAATGAAATGGAATTAAATAAAAAATGAAATTATAAATTAAATAAAAAATATATACAAATTTAAAAAATTAAATAAAAAATGAAAATGAATTAAACTAAAAATGAAATTATAATTAAATTATATCACTTATATAATAATTGTAATTAATTAAAAAAATGAAATACATTTAATTAAAATGTAATTTGAATTTAATTAAAAATTAAATTATAAATTAAATTAAATAAAAACTGAAATTGAATTAAACTAAAAATGACATTTTAAATAAAATAAACGACATTATGAATTCAATTAAATAATTTAAATTACAAATTAAATAAAAAAATGGAAATATAAATTCAATTAAATAAGAAATTAAATTTAATTAAACTAAAAATGAAATTATAAATGAAATTAAATAAAAAAATTAATTTAATTAAACTAAAAATGAAATTATAAATTAAATAAAAATTTAATAAAATTAAATTAAAAATAAATACAATTAAATAAAAATTAAATAAAAATTAAATAAAACTGAAATTGAATTAAACTTAAAATGACATTTTAAATAAAATAAATGAAATTATGAATTAAATTAAATAAAAATGAAAATATAAATTCAATTAAATAAGAAATTAAATTGAATCAAACTAAAAATGAAATTATAAATAAAATAAAAAAATTAAATTAAATTAAAAATTAAATTAAACAAAAAATAAATACAATTAAATAAATGAAATAGAATTAAACTAAAAATGAAATAATAAATTATATTTAAAAAAATAAAAAACAAAAACTGAAATTATACATTAAATAAAAATTAAATTAAATAAATTAAATAAACATTTAAATACATGAATGGAATTCATTTCATAACTGATGAACTTTGCAACATCAACATTGTTACTGAACTGAACTGAATCAACATTGATGTGAATAATGACACTACTGTCTTCTGTAGAGCTGCTTTACAGCTAAAAAATTGAAGCCATTTTTCAATCAAAACTGATAAATCTTGCAACATTTATTCTTCATTATTATCCTGTTTATTAGCTGCGTTTTGAATAAAGTGCTACAGAAATCAGTTTGACTACTCATAGTTTTTGTAAATATTTAAATAAGATTTTTTTTATTTTAAAGTTTTAGTGTTTTAATTGTGTTTCTGTAATTTTATTCTTTTTTTAAATACAACTACATAATTTTCATTAAGTTTTAATTTTAGTTTATTATGTTTTGGTTATTTTAGTTATTGATAAATGTTACTTTGGGAACTAACTGAAATAAACGAATTTGTAATACTTTATTTTATTTCAGTTAATTCCGAAAAGGTTTTTACTACACAGGATAAAAGAAACCAGACTACATTAAATACATGCAACATGATTTGTGTCACAAAATCATTCTGTACACTGAACACTTTTGATGCCCTCTCGACGTCCTGAAGCTGAACTAGTTGAGAAGACCAGACTAAACACAAAAACAAACATTTGCTGCAGTCTGGACTGCATGCTCTGATCATTACCATATGAGAAACGCATCACTGTGATCTACTTTACAAACACTCTCCTCTAAAGTCTGCATGATCACAAAGATGTTTGAAACAAATAAGGGATGATACGCAGCCAGCCGGTCATTATCGCAAAATAAACCCTGACAGGATGATTATACCCTGATGCAGACAGCACATTATAACACAACTACCGTCCAAATACATCAAAACATGGACATGAAACGCTGTTTTAAGCCTCCATTATTTGGTTATGCAAAAGAAAGAGATTAGCTACTAAAAAATGAAGTAAGAAGCAGCCTGGGGGGAAAAACAAATAGTTTAGTGCCATTATACAGTATACGAATTAGGGATGCACAATATATCGGCCACCATATCGGTATTGATATACTGTATGTTCATTTTTAATGTTATCATTATCGGACAGATAAAAAATGTGGCCGATATATTAAAGGCGATAAATAATGGATTATTTCCTTCAGATGCGCACTGTTCACCATGATGGTTTTGAATTGCTTGAAATATGATTGAAAATCACTTCAAAAAGGAAAATAGAGTTAAGTTCAACATGTGCAGTGCAAGTCTGTCATATAAGATACATAATATTATATTGAAAACATTATAATTGTGTGCTTGAGACATGGATTTTTGAGACTTTTGTTTTTGTAATCAGGCTTTCAAAAATTATATAAAAATTTTGATTTAGATTTATCGGCCAATATATCGGTTATCGGCTTTTAAATATTAAGAATTATCGGTTATGGGTATCAGCCAAAATTTTCATATCTGTGCATCCCTAAGATTTTCACCTCAAAGAAGGCGGAGCCTCAGTGCCACACCTACCTATTACATCACTGGCATGGACCAATGGTAGTTCAGAGGTGTTAACCAGCCGGAGCAAACTTTTTTATCAATCAGTTTAAAAAATGAATACAAAACCTGTCTTAACTGAAAGAAAACAAGTTGACAAAAAGATTGAATCCAATATTTGGTGATAAAATAGCGTAACAAGCGATTTATACCTTTTTTTTTTGTAGGCCGGTCATCACAAGTGTGACTTTCTGCCATTTTGTACAAAATAAAAGCATTTCAAAACAAATTTCCTGGTTAAACATTAAAGCACACTAATGTGATAACCAGTGCAAATATTTTTCATATTTCATGTAAAACTGACAAAATTATGCACAAATAACGTTTTGTTCGCTCAGATATATAAGGCCTACGATCGATCCGCTCCAAAAATAAATACAAAACCTGTTCTTATTGCCCATAATATTATAACTGTGTGTTTGGGATATGGCTTTTAATAGTGAGACTTTTGTTTTTGTAATCAGGCTCTAAAAAATTATATAGAAATTTGGATTTAGATTTATTGGCCAATATATCGGTTATTGGCTTTCAAATATAAAGAATTATCGGTTATCGGTATCAGCCGATATATGTTCATTTTTAATGTTATCGTTATCGGCACAATAAGAAAATTTGGCCAATATATTAAAGCCGATAAATAATGGATGGTTATGAATTGCTTGAAATATGATTGAAAATCACTTCAAAAAGGAAAATACAGTATAATATTATAATTAGAAAATTATAATTGTGTGTTGGGACATGGATTTTAATGGTGAGACTTTTGTTTTTGTAATCAGGCTCTCAAAAATTATACTGTATAAAAATTTTGATCTTTTGGCCAATATATCGGTTATCGGTTTTTAAATATTAAGAATTATCGGTATCGGCCAAAATTTTCATATCTGTGCATCCCTAAGATTTACACCTCAAAGAAGGCGGAGCCTCAGAGCCACGTCTACCTATTACATCACTGACATGGACCAATGGTAGTTCAGAGGTGTTAACCAGCCGGAGCAAACTTTTTTATCAATCAGTTTCAAAAATGAATACAAAACCTGTCTTAACTGAAAGAAAACAAGTTGACAAAAAGATTGAATTCAATATTTGGTGATAAAATAGCGTAACAAATTATTTATACGTTTTTTTTTTTGTAGGCCGGTCATCACAAGTGTGACTTTCTGCCATTTTGTACAAAATAAAAGCATTTCAAAACAAATTTCCTGGTTAAACATTAAAGCACACTAATGTGATAACCAGTGCAAATATTTTTCATATTTCATGTAAAACTGATCAAATTATCCACAAATAAAGATTTTTTCGCTCAGATAAATAAGGCCTACGATCGATCCGCTCCAAAAATAAATACAAAACCTGTCCTAATTGAAAAAAAAACAAGCTGACAAATAGATTGAATCCAGTATTTGGTGATAAAATAGCGTAACAAGTGATTTATAAGCAATTTTTTGCAGGGCGGTCATTTTTGACCGGGAACGTCACGTGTTATAGTGTTTTCAACACAGCACAAGGTTAAACATGAAAACTGTGTCAGTGTCGCTTTCAATAAAATTACAATAAAGCGACTCTCCACTGTGTTCATGTTTTACTCGTGTCTGAACTCCAGAGGAAATGAACCAGTGAAGATTTACACCTCAAAGAAGGCGGAGCCTCAGAGCCACACCCACCTATTACATCACTGGTACGGACCGATGGTAGTTCAGAGGTGTTTACCAGCCGGAACGAAAGTTTCTACAAAGTTGACTTTGGTAAGCTGTTTCGAACTCCCGAAACGAACTTCGTCAATGTTTTGTGCTAATGTTTTGAGAACATTATTAAAGACCAGATAACTTCACACAAACGTTTTATTAACGCTACTAGAAGAACGTTTGTTCATAACCTTGCCACAATGTTTGCTAAAGTTCTTTCCTGTTAGCTAGAGACACAAGAAACATGTGAAAGCTCCATGAAGACTCATGAGCTCCAGCTATGAGCAGCGTCTGAGCTCCAGCGTTCCTCTGGGAGGACGCCGGGCTATTTGAGGACACTTAGCTGTTTGTTTAGCATGAATACCCGCTGGTAAAAAACCCATCTGAGACCGAGCTGAAGCTGAAATTCGATGACTGACTGGCTTTCTGTTCAGCTTCCAAAATATACCAACAACTCGCTGCGACACAAGCAGACTAAACACAGCAAACCCCAGCGGCCTGAAATCACTGACCCAGAACGGACACAATGATCATCAATCACACACGATTACAGCCCAAAGCCATTTAACGTCACACGAAGAATATATACATATATATATATATATATATATATATATATATATATATATATATATATATATATATATATATATATATATATATATATATTAAGATATAAGGTATATTTTAAGCCATTTTATAGGTATTAACATTTTTTTTTTAAGGGTGGCAGCCAATAGAGAAAACATTTGCAAACAAATTTAAAAAAAAAAATTGTAAATTATTTATCTTATTTATAATACCCTTAAAATGTCCAAAAAATATATCTTATATATATCTATAAATATATCTCAAATATATCTTAATTGCAAGTTCTAGTCACATTTCACACTAAACAATTGTAGAATAACAAAATGTGAAATATTATAAGAATATAATTTTTTGTTATATTAAGATAATAACTATATAGTGGAGTCCAAATTTTTTGCATAATTTCTAATTTAATACAGAGTTTTTGTCATTTTAATGTCAGCATAACAATTTACAGGGGAAAAAATTACCATGTGTATAAGAATATCTTACCATTCAAAATTTTAATGAACAAAACCTGACGATCATGTTATCCAGCACAATTTAAGAAAGCATAATTGTGCAAATCTTAATTTTTTGTTGCTGTTGTTTACATCATAATGTTTTGAAGTTTAAGCAGAATCTCAGATATCTGCGGTGCTTTAAATCATAAATCACATTCCATTCAGTGCTCACTGCAGTTTTGCCATCAAAAATGACTGACAGCATCTACAACTGCACAATGACCAAACTGGTGAATTAATGAAGGTGACGCTCATTTCTCAACAAACTTGTTTTTCTAGATGTCAACCTCAATTAATATTCGTCAGCACTGTTACATTTGCAGCTCTCAACTTCCAGTCAATCCCAGAAGTGTTGCAAGTGGGCAGGAAGGACATGCGGTGACAAGAACTCGTGCCCATGTTTATAAATGACATCAAAATGCCATCTGCTCAGATAATGCAATGGAAATTAAAAATACTTGTACATGCAGTGCGTCTCTAAAATGACATGCACAGAAAGTCAATCTTCTGTAACGATTTAATGCAGTGTTTTGTGAGTAATGAGGACACATGCAGGATTGGCGTGTCGCTGGATTCGCGCTGGCGCAGGGTGTCAGCATTAATCTTTCAAGACGCACAGCAGAGAGTCAGGTGGAAAACTATCATTCCTGCTGGGAATAAGGACATCGGCTCTCTCTCACACACACACACACACACACACACACACACACACACACACACACACACACACACACACATGTGCTCAGTCACTCACACTTAAACGGTTAGTTCACCCTAAAATGAAAATAATGTAATTTATTATTCACCCTCATGTCGTTCCACACCCGTAAGACCTTTGTTAATCTTCAGAACACAAATTAAAATATTTTTGATGAAATCCGATGGCTCAGTGAGGCCTGAGCAATGACATTTCCTCTCTCACGATCCCTTAATGCACTAAAAACATATTTAAATCAGTTCATGTGAGTACAGTGGTTCAATATTAATATTATAAAGTGATGAGAATATTTTTGGTGCACCAAAAAAAACAAAATAACGACTTATATAGTGATGGCCGATTTCAAAACACTGCTTCAGGAAGCTTCGGAGCGTTATGAATCTTTTGTGTCGAATCATGATTCAGATCACGTGTCAAACCACCAAACTGCTGAAATCACGTGACTTTGGCGCTCCGAAACGCTGATTCATAACGCTCCGAAGCTTCCTGAAGCAGTTTTTTGAAATCGGCCATCACTAAATAAATAGTTCCCTTTCGTGGGAACTA
Source organism: Chanodichthys erythropterus (assembly GCF_024489055.1). Classification (NCBI taxonomy): domain Eukaryota; kingdom Metazoa; phylum Chordata; class Actinopteri; order Cypriniformes; family Xenocyprididae; genus Chanodichthys; species Chanodichthys erythropterus. Next base: position 1,948,681 of record NC_090239.1, on the reverse strand, counting down.
TCGACGCTACGTCAATGACGTGATGGGAATCCTCTGCATTTTTGTGTTCGTGAAGCACTATTGTATCCAACCAATGAGAGAACGTGACGTCAGAGGCGGGCGACGTCGCGGACCGGAACCTATAAAGCATGCCCAGAAACAAAGAACGCTAGCTTCTGTTGTCTTCAGTAAGCGCTATTTGTATCTTGTCTGTCTTATTTATTGTTGTCTGTCTACCATCTCGCCAGAAAGTGATCTCTTTGTCTGAGGACAAGAGTTTCCAAACAAGTGAAATAAGCATAGACATATATATATATAAAATGACGGAGAAAGGCCAGCGTTTCACTAAGTGTGCACCTCCTTGTCCACGATTCATCGTGGAGGGAGATACACACGAGATGTGTGTGAAATGCCTGGGAGTTGAGCACGCACAGGCAGCTCTTGAGGGGGCTGTCTGTGTGCACTGTGAGCGGCTCACTCTCAGGGCGCTGCGCTCACGCCAGGCGCTCTTTGAGGAGGGCGCCGCGGCGAGTGTTCCCCGCGGGTCTGGTCCCGCTGCTGCCGAGGCACAGCGAAGGCTGCACTCGTGGGGTTCACAGATGGATCTAGCAGAGGGGGGAGAGACGGGCTCTGCCTTATCGCTTCCCTTACCTGCTAGATCTAGTGTCTCTCCTTTGGTGGTGGAAGCACGCGCTGCGGTTTCTTCCCCGCAAAGGGAGGCACCGACACTGAATATATCTTCCTCCGAGGAGGTTGATGTTGAAGGTGTCGAGGGTGGTGATGAGGGACCGTCATCCTCATCTCCAGCCCATGAGGAGCTTATGGAGGTAGTGACCCGGGCAGTAGAAAAACTGAAAATAAGCTGGCCCGCGGAGGAGAGCGTTCCTAAAATAAAAAGCAAGTTAGATGAACGCTTCCTCCCAGATAGGTCACTACCCCAGCGTCGGGGACTGCCGTTCTTTCCCGACCTCCACACCGAGGTGTCGAGGTCGTGGAATAGACCCGTGCAGTACCGTGTCTTCAGCCCACAAACGACAATGTATAGTAATATTACGGGGCTGAAGCAACACGGTTATGGGGCGATGCCTCGGGTTGAGGAGACGCTTGCGAGCTATCTCTCGCCCGAGTCTGCATCGTCCCTGAAATCCCCGACGTTGCCCACCAAACCACTAAAACAAACATCGAGTTTGGTGGGCAAGGCTTATTCGGCAGCGGGTCAGGCTGCGGCATGTCTGCACACAATGTCTATACTGCAGGCATACCAAGCTGATCTGCTGGGGGAGATTGAGGAGTCTGGGGAAGCGACTTTTGATACAATTCAGGAGTTGAGAAAAGCCGCAGATTTAGCTCTCCGTGCCACCAAGGAGACGGCCAAGTCAGTAGGCCGTTCTATGGCAGCCATGGTGGCCACGGAGAGACATCTGTGGCTCAATCTCGCAGATATTAAGGATAAAGACAAACATATCCTTATGGATGCGCCGCTTTCCTCCGAGGGCCTGTTCGGTGACGCAGTTGCTACTGTCGTCGACAGGTTCGAGGAGGCGAAAAAACAGAAAGCGGCGTTCCAAAGATTCCTTCCCCGGAAATCTCATCCCCCTGAGGCTGCTGGGCGGGAGCAGCCTCAGCCGATAGCCGGCTCCTCGGGATACAGGTCCCAGCAGAAAGCTAGTGTGGCCGCCCGTGCTCCCCCGCGGAAAGCTTGGGGACCGGTGCGCGCTGTACAGCAGAAGCCTTCTGGGGGTAGGGCGGATCTGAGGACCGTCATTATTTCCCGGAAGGCTTCCCAAAAGAAATCCTGACGGTCATGGGTCAGGGTTTCTGAGGGCAGTCCCCTCCGAAGGGGTTCGACGATTAACATCTATCGTTCCCCATCGGTGCCCTCAGGGGGCTGTTCTGCCAACCCTGCCACCCAGTGTGCGACAGGGCGCAGCAGTCCCCGTCGATCCTTCGAGGAGGGTCGGCCAGCACATGATTCGCTCATCTGCCGGTGCGCCGTGCCAGATAAACGAGCCAAGTGCTCAAAAAACACCAGAGACCAGTCTCGAGAGGCTGGTTCCCTTAGTAGAATTTTTGGGGGAATGGAAACTTCTTCCGAATATTTCGAAATGGGTGCTGCTCATGGTAGAACAGGGTTACAGAATTCAGTTCGGTTCTCTTCCGCCCAGGTTCAGTGGAGTGATTCACACAGTGGTAGCTCCAGAGCAGTCTCTGGTAATGGAACAGGAGGTTACGACGCTTTTGCAAAAAGGGGCTATAGAACGGGTTCCCTCTCCCAGCAAAATGTCGGGCTTTTACAGCCGCTACTTCATTGTTCCAAAGAAGGATGGGGGGTTGCGTCCGATCATAGATCTTCGTATACTAAATCGATCTGTAAAGAAGTTGAAGTTCAAGATGCTTACACTCAAACAGATTATTCCACAGATCAGATCCGAGGACTGGTTTGTGGCGATAGATCTAAAGGACGCATATTTTCACATTTCCATCCATCCTTCTCACAGGAAGTTCCTCAGGTTTGCTTTCGGGGGCGAAGCATACCAATACAAGGTTCTTCCCTTCGGCCTATCACTATCACCCCGCACGTTCACGAAGTGCGTGGATGCAGCCTTGGCTCCGCTGAGACTCCAAGGCATCCGCGTGCTGAACTATATCGACGATTGGTTGATTTTAGCTCAAACAGAACTTCTGGCAGCTCAACATCGAGATGTTGTGTTGTCGCACATGAAGAAGCTTGGGCTGAGGCTCAACGCCAAGAAAAGTGTGCTGGTTCCGAGTCAGGTTGCCAACTATCTTGGGGTAATCTGGGATTCCATCACGATGCGGGCGCAATTGACTCCCGCTCGTGTGACTTCCATTCTCGGGGCCGTGAATTGGGTGAAGTTAGGCCGGTCACTCACTGTAAAACAGTTTCAGAGACTGTTGGGTCTGATGGCAGCTGCGTCCAACGTTGTTACTTTTGGCCTTCTGCACATGAGACCCTTACAGTGGTGGCTCAGGACCAAGGGATTTTCTCCGAGGGGAAATCCTTTTCGCATGATCAAAGTCACGCGGCGGTGCCTTCGTGCTCTGGTCATGTGGAAAAAGCCTTGGTTCCTGTCCCAGGGACCCGTGTTGGGAACTTCATGTCGTCGCGTAATGCTTACGACAGATGCGTCCCTCACGGGCTGGGGAGCGATCATGAGTGGTCGCTCAGCTCAAGGTCACTGGGAGGTACACCAGCTCTCCTGGCACATAAATCGGCTGGAGATGCTGGCAGTGTTTCAGGCTCTGAAGCACTTCCTCCCCGACCTGAGGGGCCACCATGTGTTGGTTCAGACAGACAACACTACGGTGGTCTCCTACATAAATCACCAAGGGGGACTGCGGTCTCGGCCACTATGCAAACTGGTCAGTCACATCCTCCTGTGGACCCAGGGGAAATTACTCTCGCTAAAGGCGTCGTATATTCCGGGGTATTTGAATATGGGGGCGGACGCTCTGTCGAGGCAGAGCGCGAGTCCGGGGGAATGGAAGCTTCACTCAGAGGCAGTGGAGCTCATATGAAAAACATTCGGTCGAGCGGAAGTCGATCTCTTTGCCACAGAGGAGTCAACTCAATGCCCTCTGTGGTACTCTCTGAGGCACCCAGCTCCTCTGGGGTTGGATGCCATGATACAGACGTGGCCGAGGCGACGTCTGTATGCTTTTCCCCCAGTCTCTCTGCTCCCGGGAGTTCTGGACAAAGTCCGTCAGGAAGGGGTAGACCTGATATTGGTGGCTCCTTTCTGGCCAACAAGAATATGGTTTGCGGACCTAGTTTCGCTTCTTCACGGCTCTCCTCTGGAGCTTCCAGTCAGACAGGATCTCCTGTCCCAAGCGGGCGGCATGGTTTTACATCCCCGTCCAGAAATGTGGAAACTGTGGGCCTGGCCCCTGAGGGGGCAAGGCTCATAGAATCTGGTCTCCCAACCGAGGTTGTGGAGACCATCCTTCAGTCCAGAGCTCCATCTACAAGGAAGCTTTATATGTATAAGTGGAAGGTTTTCGCTACATGGTGTAGCCATCATAGGGTGGACCCGGTCCACTCATCTGTCAGCTATGTGCTTCAATTCCTCCAAGAAAAGCTTTCAGAAGGCTTAACTCACTCCACATTAAAAGTGTATGTGGCTGCGATTTCAGCCTATCATGTTCCTATGGGTGGTGTCTCGGTAGGTCGAGACCCCTTAGTTGTTCGCTTCCTTCGTGGCGCACTGAGGCTGAGGCCTTCAGTACGCCCAAAATCTCTGACCTGGGACTTAGCTATCGTGTTACAAGGGTTGGCTGAGGCGCCCTTTGAACCTTTGGAAGATGTGTCAGATAAAATGCTCACATTGAAGACTGTGTTTTTACTGGCCATCTCATCCTTGAAAAGGATAGGTGACCTTCAAGCTCTTTCGGTTTCACCATCATGTTTAGAGTTTGCACCAGGGATGGTTAAGGCCTTTCTACATACAAGGCCTGGTTACATTCCTAAGGTCCCCACTAGGGTCCCAGGTCCTATCGTTCTGGAGGCTTTTTATCCCCCTCCGTTTACTGATCCGGATCAGGAAAAACTTAATCTGCTGTGTCCTGTGAGGGCGTTGGACGCTTATGTTCACAGAGCTGCCCTGTGGAGAAAATCAGACCAACTATTTGTATGTTATGGGTCCCCGAGTCGAGGGGGCCCAGCGTCCAAGCAGAGGATGAGTAAATGGGTGGTTGAGGCCATCTCATTATCGTATAAAGCTCTGGGGCGTCCATGCCCCTTGGATGTTAGGGCACACTCAACTAGAGGTATGGCTGCTTCAAGAGCTCACATGTCAGGAGTTTCCTTGGCGGATATTTGTGGTGCTGCTGGATGGTCATCCCAGCACACCTTCATCAGATTTTATAATCTTAATGTGAGTAGTACTCCGGGTGCTTTGGTGTTACAAGATAGCAGCCAGGCACTCGGAGGCACGGCGTAGTGGGGACAGCGTTCCCATCACGTCATTGACGTAGCGTCGATAGTTCCCACGAAAGGGAACGTCTTGGGTTACGAGTGTAACCCTTGTTCCCTGAGTAAGGGAACGAGACGCTACGTCACGTTGCCGTACCTCCAGCATGCCTGGAGCGCTTACTTCAGACATATCACAGAAGCTAGCGTTCTTTGTTTCTGGGCATGCTTTATAGGTTCCGGTCCGCGACGTCGCCCGCCTCTGACGTCACGTTCTCTCATTGGTTGGATACAATAGTGCTTCACGAACACAAAAATGCAGAGGATTCCCATCACGTCATTGACGTAGCGTCTCGTTCCCTTACTCAGGGAACAAGGGTTACACTCGTAACCCAAGACGTTTTTTTTGGTGCACCAAAAATATTCTTATTCCTTTATAATATTAATATTGAACCACTGTACTCACATGAACTGATTTAAATATGTTTTTAGTGCATTAAGGGATCGTGAGAGAGGAAATGTCATTGCTCAGGCCTCACTGAGCCATCGGATTTCATCAAAAATATCTTAATTTGTGTTCTGAAGATTAACAAAGGTCTTACGGGTGTGGAACGTCATGAGTGTGAGTAATAAATGACAGAATTTTCATTTTTGAGTGAACTAACCCTTTAAAGTTAATGCAAAGTTTCTCAGGAGAATGCTAAAGTTTTGCTAGTGAATGCACAGTTTGAACGCCAAAGCACTGAAATGTAATTTTCCTCCCGTCTCGTGTTGTTTTCATCACATTGATACAATCTGAATCATATTCGCAGGAGAACTTCACTGGATGACGCGCAAACTTACCTAAAACTATTATAAACATTGTGAAAAGCTGATGAAGTTCTGTGTAACATCTGAGATCCTACAGTTTACCTTCTCTGTCAACTGTGCTTTACTTCCAGAAAGCTTGAAGTGTTTGTCACGCTCAGTCTCTCTTTCTATTTCCAGCTGCAAACAGGTGTGAAAGCAGGTTGTTCAGCTCTTTTCTGATACGGGAGCATGTTTGCCAGCTGGTAGTTCATCAAACCCACACACTGCCACTGATCAAACAGCAGAGACGCGTTCCAGATGGCTAGTTATTAGCTAAATAACCTCATGCTATTTCACGAAAAGCTGAGTAGAGCCTGTAGGAGCAAATGTACGTTCCCTGCTGTCAGTGACCATCAGCTCTAGTGTAGACCGCACATGAACATGATTGACCAGCAGCTTCATTATTATTTTCAACTGAATTGCTATAATATGAATTGATTTTTTACACTATACTGTACAAACAGCTGGATGTTCCAGGCGTTTATGGTAAGGGTGCTCCGACTGATTGGCTCCAATCGTTATTATTGGGCGATAATAGCTTTATATAGTTTGATCTGTGATCAGGGTTGCCAGGTTTTCAAACAAAATCTGCCCAATTCCTATTCAAAACTAGCCCAAGCGCATTTCAGGAGCAAAATACGTGTTTTGGCGGGGTTCCTCTGGTAAAATTCACATTCTAGGTGCTAAATATCACTGTCGGTGGTCTCTATGAAGGAGATGACAGAAAATTTGTAAGAAAATTTTTCTATGCACAGCTAAAATTGCTTCTAGGGCTGTCACTAACGATTATTTTGGTAATCAAGTTTGATTATTTTGATGATTAATTGAGTGATCTGATATTTTTGGGTGTTAATAAAAATCTAAAAACCTAAGCCTTTAAAATGACTTAAAATACATACATAATAACAGTGAGGCAGTAATATTTGGTTCAAAAAAGTATTAAAAGCAAGTAAGATGGTTTTATAGAACAACAATGTTAAAATACATAATATAAACAATCATATTTTGTACATTATGTGTTGTAAATGTCTGCAGAGGGTGCTAACGGCCTGTTGTTGTTACACTTTACAGCAGATCAAATTCGTGTTTAATACTGTTTAACATCCAAATAAACACTTTTCAAGACAATAAATACACGATTGAGACAATGCATACAAGTATTGCCTCTGAATTTGCGTCTGAATAGTGCTGGCTCCGTGGGCGTGGCCGCATTAGCGGATAATGAGCTGAATCACAGACTTCTGACATGGCTCTCTTTTCATACAGATTAAATAAAAACAGAATGTTTGTTTTCGATTTGACTTACACGATTTAAAACCTGACATTTCAACATTTCTTTAGACATAAGTGTCATTTATTTTGTCATTAGTATTCATAAGTTACAGTTCATTTTCTGAGAACTATCAGATTGGACTTCGTTCAGAGGGAGAGGAGAGATCACGCATCATGTTAGTTTTCTTTATTTTACAAAAATCACAACATTGTGTTTTTACTCTGAGTGTACACAAATAAAAGAAGACATTCTATAGTTTCAATTGATATATTACTTATGTCTCTATGACAAAAAAATGACAGAGTATTTTAAGTCTGTTTTGCTGCAATGTGAAAAAAATCCTGCAAAACGCGCCGGCGCATTTTCGGACCTCAGGAAGTTCAATAAGTGTTTATGCTCAAAGCTCACCTGACGATATCCCACCAGGATCATTCGGACCAGCACAATGTTGATGTTGGTTCCCAGAGACTCATCATGGTAGATTTCATCAACCTGCAGTCACAGAAAGAAGAAAAAAAACAACAACAACGAAAACATAATTAGATTTTTTTAATTTCTAAAGAAAATGTGAGTGATGCAGGCCAATGCTGTGATGCACACAATGAACTTTAACACTTAGTTTTAAAGGTTTCATCATAAACAAAAACAATGAAACAACGGCAGCGTGTTTGTTTAGTCTTTGAGGATGTAGGAAGGTGAATGAACGCTGTTTAATGACGTCCTGCAGGTGTCTGAAGAACAACTTTAAAAGAAGGTAATGTAATGCAGAAAGTGTGATGTGAAATACAGCCTGATAAACACAGCTGGAAACTGTCGAGAGGTTTTTGTTTCCAGTGGAACATTATTCTGACCGGTGCTTACAACACAGACACGACAGACCACCCGACACGGCTCCCAAAGCTTGTGGAAGCACATTAACATAGTAGGTACTTGTTTTGTATAAGTAATTACTCTTGTGGCCTCATGGGACAGTAAAGTTCAGAATCTCGCCGGAAGCATAGGTCATCCGGGTATTTTTTGCCTACGAGTACTGTGAATTCAGACATACTTATTTTGTCGCATACTGTTTTTCGCCTACTATATACAGTAGTAGGGAAGTATGCAATTTCAGATGCAGCCATTATGTTCTGAAATGCTGCATTCTCAGTGTCGCCACAAGGATGCGCTATAGTGAGTCTTCATCTATGGTCAGTTTTCTTATTCAGTTCATTAACTGTCATGAGGTTTAAATTATATGTAGAAAGTAGGGGTGTAACGGTACGCGTATTTGTACCGAACCGTTTCGGTACAGGGCTTTCGGTACGGTGCACATGTGTACCGCAGGTGAATGTGTTCATCTCTTCCTCCTTAATACTAGTTACAGAATAAACATGCAAGAACATCTGAAGGTATGTTGCAAGATTCAGTACAACTTACTGAAACGGTCATATCTCATGTAATCGCTCATTCAGTGTTTCAACGGTGGAAAGACATCAATGAAAGCGTCCGTATTCAACAATATGTCATGATGCATTTACCTCAGAAAAGCCATTCAGTGTTCACAGCTTGTTAGTTCGCTAGAGAAATGAACTCTTTCGCTTACTATATGCACTGTATTAGCCAATATATTCATTATTTTACTTAATCTTTTAGTGATATCCTGATTAGGCTATTTAATGTGTGTTTAAATAAATCTGATGTTAAAATAACAGCCACTGTGTAGAAATTATTATATTTCAACAAAGAATTGGAGTAAAAACATTTAGAAGTTAATGCAAAAACTGCCTTAGGTGCAGCTTACAGGTTTGCATACAATTTGTTATTTGAGTGTTGATTATTTTATCTAAAAATAAAAAGCAATTGAATTTAGGCTAATAGTTAGGGCTCCCTACATAGTTTATAGCATTAGCAGAGATCATTTTTTTTATCCTTAAGAAACTTTTAGTTTTAATTTAATTTAATATATTTAAAGACAAAAACACAATTTGTTCAGTAAACCTCTGTTTAATAATAAAAAAAAGCAATTTTATGTTTAGTTTTCTCTCCACCTGCTGTACCGAAAACTGTACCGAACCGTGACTTCAAAACCTAGGTACGTACCGAACCGTGAGTTTTGTGTACCGTTACACCCCTAGTAGAAAGCGATCGAAGAACGCTCCCTTTACAATCGCTGGAGCTGTCAATCAAACAGAGCGAGTTTATCAGTGACTGAATTCTGGACTCGCATCACTTTTGCACCGTTAGTGACGATGAAAGCATTGGTTAGTGTGCAGAAATTGAGTTGCAATGACGAGATCATTGCTTTCATGCACTCAGCAACATGTCTGTGATCGACTACAGTGTTCATCGCTGCAACCTTTCAGGCCACAATCTAAATATAATGCCAGAGATCTAAATAGTAATAGCTGTAATAGTAAAAAAGTGCTAAAAGTTTTCGAGAGAGTAATATGCAAATATGCCAGCCAATCACAGCAGTGGGCGTTTACACCTTACCCTTAAAACAGAGCATTCAAACCAGAGGCTAAAATCAGGGTAGGAAAAATGCCTTTTATTTCTAAATTATGATAGTTTTTGATATAAAAAGCATACTAACATAATAAGTGCACCCCAGGAAACATTATAAAACAATAAAACAACAAAGTGCATGACCCCTTTAAATAATTTGCACCATAATTTTAGGCCTGGCTACACATTGTTAAGCAATATTCAAAGCTAATTGCACATTCATATTCTTATATGCAACATAATTTTTAATGTACTGAAAAAATTCTAGTAAAATTGCTCTAGCAAATAACAACAAACAAACGGTAACTTTGAATTAAACATGAAATTTGGAATAATGTACTGTACACTACCATCCAAAAGAATTGTTTGAATGTTAAAAGTGTAAATATTAAAGTCTCTTCTGCTCAACAAGGATGCATTTATTTGATCAAAAATACAGTAAAATTGTGAAATGTTATTACAAAATCTGTAAGATTTACTTTAAAACAATTTTAACTCTAAAAACTAATTTTAGCTAGTGAATTTCACAAATACTTACAAAGAAACACCAAGCAACTCACTGAATTAAACATGAAATTTTGAAACTGAATCAGTATAATACTCCAAAAATGTCAAAAACGTCTTTCTGGCTTTAACTTCCCAAAGGACACGCATGGAAAAGCCACAACGAAATCAAAAACACAAGGAATTTTTTTGAGCTCAGTGAAGTCTGACTCTGAATTCATTTGTTTCATTTGATTCTGCTGGGTATTTTCTGCAACGTCTTCTTCAAAAAGACACATCTCACCACAGTTTGCAATGCCAAAAATGTCTGACCTAGAAAAAAATGCAGTTTGTGACACGGTTAATGAGCCTCTGGTGTGGAATTTAAACAAAACTCTGCACTGAATCAATCTGGCGTGTTCAATCGCTGCCGTACCGTCCGCGAGACATGCCTGCTCGGGTCTGAGCGCCGCGCACGCAGCCAGAGGGAAAACAGCAGGGATATTTTTTCCATATATCAGGAAAGACACTTGACAAACACTTGATCCTGCAGCTGGGGTCACAGAGTTTACAAATGCATTCTGGTTAAACACACGGCCGCCGTTTCCTCCCAGCTCTGTTTTTGTGCCTCATGCTGGTTTGGCCTGGTGTGGTTGAAATTGAGCAGCGGTGAGGGTTGAAGAGCAGCCTGGGGAATATGGGTAAGATAGCGCTGAAGGAATCAGCTCAGGTTAAACCCTCTTGAGTTACCCGCCCTCTCGTTAAGGTCACCTTTACAGCACACCTGCAATAACACCACTCGGTTTTTCACACTCTGAGGAAAGAATCGATACAAAAACAACGGAAGACAATAAATACAAAATAAACAAGTACACAATGGGACACTATCTAAAACGTCCAAACAAAGAATGATGCACAAAAGTAGGGCTGCACGATTCATCGAAAGTAAAACTGAAATGAAGCGGCTGTGATTTGAGTAAATGTTTCAGAGTAAAACAATCATCTTCCCAAACTTGTAAAGAGACGCTTATCAGCAAAAGAAATGCTTTAAGGGCTTTTTTCACCAAAATAAAAATTTGGCAGTATAATTTTTGAACATGATACGGAAGAGGATTAGGGCCAAGCAATAATAAAAAATAAAAAAAATAATAAACCATCTCGAGATTAAAGTTGTTAAATTTCGAGAAAGTCGAGATAAAATGTTGAGAATAAAGTCATTAAATTATGAGAAAAAGTCATTAAATTACGAGAAAAAGGTTGTTAAATTATGAGAACAAATTCTTAATTAAACGAATTTGTTCTCGCAATTTAACGACTTTTTTCTCATAATTTAATGAGTTTATTCTCAACATTTTATCTCGACTTTTTCTCGAAATTTAACAACATTTTTCTCATAATTTAACGAATTTGTTCTCGTAATTTAACAACTTTTTTTCTGGTAATTTAATGACTTTTTTCTCGCAATTTAATTACTTTATTCTCAACATTTCGACTTTTTCTCGAAATTTAATGACTTTTTTCTCGTAATTTAATGACTTTATTCTCAACATTTTATCTCGACTTTTCTCTCGAAATTTAACGAGTTTTTTTCTCATAGTTTTATCTCGACTTTTTTCTCGTAGTTTAACGACTTTTTTCTCGTAATTTAATGACTTTATTCTCAACATTTTATCTCGACTTTTTCCTCGTAATTTAACAAGTTTAATCTCGAGATGTTTTTATTTTTTTATTATTGCTTGGCCCTAATCCTCTTCCGTAACATGAAGTAATTAGGACAATAATATTAATAATAATTATTATTATTATTAATAATAATACTCTATTTATATTTTAAAGTGAAATATTACAATAGTGATATTTCTTATTTTGTTTTGATTTAGCATTTTTTTATTTACTGCTACTACTAATAATAATATTATAATTTATTATTATTGTTGTTATTATTATTATTACTATTATTATTATTTTATAGCTACAGTGATTTATAATCACAACTTTTTGGCCAAACTATATATTTTTTTATTATTAAATAATATATATTTGTATTTGTTGTTTATATTTCTATTTATTATTATTATTATTATTATGATTATTATCATCACTTATACAAAATCACAACATTTTGGCAAAACAGTAATATTATTATTTTGTTATTTGTATTAAATAATACATATTTTAATTAGTATTAGTTACATACAATTACATAATATTAGCATATATTATTAATATATCTTATTTTGTTTTAATTGAGCAAGTTTGTATTTAATAATAATAATAATAATACTTATTATTATTATTATATGATATATCTATGTAATATTTGGCCAAATTGTGCAGCTTTACAATAAGGCGCATACATTTTTTAAATTGCATTTTAAATTATTTCAATATTAATATAATAACTATAATTTTTATAGCCATATTGATTTATAATTACAAAATGTTGGCCAGATTGTGCTATTATTATTATATTAGGCTATTTTTATTAAATATTTTTTATTTTTATTTTACAGTAATAATTACAATACGAATACTTCTTATTTTGTTTTGATTTAGAATATTTATATTTTATTTAATAATAATAATTATTATTATGCAGCTATACTGATATAAAATCACAAAATTTTGTCCAAAAGTGCAGCTTTGCAAACAAGAACAGCATTTTAATTCCATTTTAAATCACAATCTCAATTTTATATAGATTTTTTGTGCAGCCCTACACTAGAATTCCAGCATGTTTTTCTCCTAACCAGCCGTGTCCAAATCACTACAGGTCTCTTGGCAATAAACATAAACTGACAGGAACAAACACTGCATTAGACTCCAAAAAGGCTGAGGAGCAAAATTCATGCTACATAAAATGTTTAGAAGAACACGCAGCAATGAGACTGTGAAGAGTTTCTGCAGTTCTTCAGTCCTTTACAAGTGATGAGTAATATAGTTATTCACAACATCACGTTCACACGCTCTTCAGATGTTGTCATCTCCTCTGCCAGAGCACAAAAAAACTCACTGACCACTTCAGTCACGTCTGATTTAGTTCTGAGTGCTTGATTGCTGGAAAAATGCTAATTGGTAAAATAAAAAATGTCCTTTAAAAAGCATATCTGCTCTAAAATTACATATACATATACATTCTACAAGGTATACTCATGCATTGCCCGGGAATTGAACCTATGACTTTGCATAGCTAGCAATTACTGTTAGAGCTACAGGAATACTGCACAATGTGCATTAAGAGAACACATTTTTTCCATTCCACTGCGCTGCTTTTCCCTTGTTTTTCTATGTAAACATGTGTTAGACGGATGTGTTTGACCGTTGCGTCTTTTGCAACATTTTGCACAACATAACAATCAAAAATGCAGCGCTCATGTTAGAAGTAGTTCAAATTGTTTAAAAATTGTGTTTTTAACAGCAAAAACACATTGTTTGTGAATACCCCAGGAAGTGTAACTTTATGTGTAATATATAGGGACATTGTTTGCTTTTTTGACAAATCAGGTTTGAAAAAAGCCATTTTCTAAACATCTGTCAGCGATGCAAAAAACTAGCTTAAATAACTCTTCCTCCATCTGGAAATGTACACAGGCTGTAATTACGTTCAGGTTTAGGTTGCAGACTCTGCATGACGCAATCGGCATCCCGCCATGCTGACACTTGCCTGGAATGATGCGAGCGGATATGGAGCTGTGATCCAGACTCTTTCGAGTGTCCTGAAGATCCATAAACAGCATCTCCAGATTGAAAGGAGACATGCCAAGCACCTCCACCGTGATGAAAGCATGCGCTTCCCTTATTTGTGAACGTGTCTTCAAATTTATGAGGTGAGACCCTGTCCGACGACCTTCACGAGAGGCTCGTTTGTGTTTATTTACGGTGAATGGCCCGAGTGAGCTCTGGAAAGCCGCCTCAGTCTCTACAGGACACATATACACATGTCAGACCATCAGTCACAGGCGAATGTGAACGTCTGACAGACACCTGGATATAAAAACACACTCTGACAGGAGCCGAACGCAGCCTGGAGACAGAAATAAAGCCGCCGACGGCTAATGCAACAAACCTGCATGACTTCACAACTGAAAAAAGTAGGGCTGCCCATGACTAAGGATTCTTCTAGTCAACTAGAAGTCGACTGGTCATGCATTTATGATTTTACACTGCGTGATGGCATCGGAAAAAGGTTTGAGTTTTCTGAGTTGGACTCGGATGCAAAGATGAAGTTGTCAATAAAGCTGTGGCTGACTCGTTTTCTCCACAGTATAGAGAGAAATGCATGTTAAAGGTGCAGTAAGCAATTTCTGAGAATCACTGTTGATATTTGAAATCCTGAAATCCGCCCCCTACTTGGCCAAATGTCTCTCCTCCCCAACTATGAGTGTACACGCCCTCTACTGCTGATTGACTCACTCTTTCTCCTCCCCCATCATGAGTGTACACGCCCCATACTGCTGACTGGCTCACACTGTCTCCTTCCGCATCATGAGTGTACACGCCCTCTACTGCTGATTGGCTCACTCACCTCCCCCATCATGAGTGGACACGCCCCCTACTGCTGATTGGCTCACTATCTCTCCTCCCCCATCATAAGTGTACACGCCCTCTACTGTTGATTGGCTAACTCTCTCTCCTCCCCATCATGAGTGTACACGCCCTCTACTGCTGATTGGCTCACTCACCTCCCACATCATGAGTGGACACGCCCGCTACTGTTGATTGGCTCACTCTTTCTCCTCCCCCATCGTGAGTGTACACGCCCTCTACTGCTGATTGGCTCACTCACCTCCCACATCATTAGTGGACACGCCCCCTACTGCTGATTGGCTCACTCTTTCTCCTCCCCATCATGAGTGTACACGCCCCCTACTGCTGATTGGCTCACTCTCTCTCCTCCCCATCATGAGTGTACACGCCCTCTACTGCTGATTGGCTCACTCTTTCTCCTCCCCCATCATGAGTGTACACGCCCTCTACTGCTGATTGACTCACTCTTTCTCCTCCCCCATCATGAGTGTACACGCCCTCTACTGCTGATTGGCTCACTCTTTCTCCTCCCCCATCATGAGTGTACACGCCCTCTACTGCTGATTGGCTCACTCTCTCTCCTCCCCCATTATGAGTGTACACGCCCTCTACTGCTGATTGGCTCACTCTCTCTCCTCCCCCATTATGAGTGTACACGCCCTCTACTGCTGATTGGCTCACTCTTTCTCCTCCCCCATCATGAGTGTACACGCCCTCTACTGCTGATTGGCTCACTCTCTCTCTCCTCCCACATCATGAGTGGACACGCCCTCTACTGCTGATTGACTCACTCTTTCTCCTCCCCCATCATGAGTGTACACGCCCTCTACTGCTGATTGGCTCACTCTCTCTCCTCCCCCATTATGAGTGTACACGCCCCTTACTGCTGATTGGCTCACTCTCTCTCCTCCCCCATTATGAGTGTACACGCCCTCTACTGCTGATTGGCTCACACTCTCTCCTTCCCCTTCATAAGTGGGCACGCCTCCTACTGCTGATTGGCTCACTCTCTCTCCTCCCACGTCATAAGTTGACACGCCTCCTATTGCTGATTGGCTACAAGTGAGTTGCGCTGCTCGGTCCAATCCACTTTCAACAGTGTTTCTCAGAAATCTACCAATTAAGATACTAATTAAGCTTCCACACTCCACAAAATCACTTGGATATGCGGCTAATAACAGTGCACATTTATCTAGGTTAACGTTAGAGCGGATGACCATGTAAAGTGGCTAACGTTTGGCTCCCTCGAACACGTTTCAAATGATTAGCCATGTTTGAGGTCAAAGAATGATTGGTGTGAAAACAATTGGATTTCCTGCCCGATATAATTATCACATGCACGAGCCGTATTAATGATCCGTCCATCACTGACTGCATGAGTTTTTTTCCTGTGACTAACTAATTAAAATCTGGTTGACTAAACCTCTTCTCATCAACATTTAGATGCAGCCCTAGAATAAAGCAAAAACGCAGTTACAGAAGCTGTTCAAATCTAGTTTAATGAGTAATATTCAGCATGTGGCAGCTTACACGCAGACATCAAATGCCCTCGCTGAAGCTAATCTTCTGATATAAGAACTAGACTAGTTGAACTAGTACTCCTGAACGCTCCAGACTGCAAACACATGTTGATCTTCTCGTACAATGATGAGAAACACAGCTGTTCTCTGAAGGTGTTGAGCATCTCAAGTCACACCAACGCAGGACAAAACCAGACCCGTTTCTCAACACAGGCAACAACACAAGCATTGTCCGCAGGCTCTGTGCCGTCCGGAAATCAGTCTCCAGGTGGTACGACACCCTTCAATGCCGAGCAGAGAAGCTTAACATAAAGTGGAGAGTGATTTGTCTTGCATATGTCAAACTCAAGGGAACCAATAATGATGAGGGCCATAACTTCACTGAACTTCTATTGAACAAACATGATAATGATAAAATCATGAGCCTTTGATAAAAGCCTCTTACTTTAAAGCTCAATGCACAAAAAAACCCTCTGTGTA